>NC_091563.1:809447-824447 GCF_042767895.1 Penaeus vannamei
CACTGAAGAGGAACTCAAAAGCGCCTCTTCTATTATCATCATTTACACCTTTAGCTTGTGTGAAGGAATATGCGAATAGATATATGTTTATATATACCCTTTTAACAGTTATATACATAAATACAGGTTTGTTTTTCTGTTGCCGCTTTGCTGAATTAACAAGTTTTTAGTCTGATTCCTTTTACTAGTTTTAGACTGTGTTGCGGGAACAGAGTGCATGTGATTCCTTTATGAAAGTCATTTTTTCACTTTACTTAATGTTTTAGAAAGCACATATTTGTATATATGTATATATATATATATATATATATATATATATATATATATATATATATATATATACACACACATAGGCGTAGGAAGGTATTTTGAAGTGGGGGGCAAATAGGACCCCCTGAAAAATAGGGGGTCCTGGATTTTACAGTATTTAAGCGATAAACTCTGCACTAAAATGCCAGACATCTTTATTTAGACAATACTTGACATGATGATTATTTCACTTCGATCACCAGAGTTAGTTGCAGCCGCCCTCTCAGTTGCAGGGGCCAGTGTTCTCAACAACTGGCAACTAAGGAACTGCACTGATTGTCCATTTACAGGAAATGGGGCAGGAATGGGTTGAAGGGGCAGAAGTTGAGTCCCACCCCCTCTATTCTAGAGTGGGGGGGCTCCCCTACCCCCCTTTTCCTACGCCTATGATATAAATATACATATACATACATACATATTTATATATATATATATATATATATATATATATATATATATATATATATAAGACATCTATAAAAATCTGTAATTAATCACTTCTTAACAAAAAAAACATCATTTATGAAATGCTAAGACCATAAAGCTTATAATTAAGGTTGATATCACATCCTCGTGGAATGACCCATTTTCATAAATACAAGATAAATACTCAACCACCTCTTTGAGAATCGTTTAAGAATATATACAGGCAAGTTTTAGGATAAGTGTCGTAGGAACCTTTGCCGTAATTAGACAATGCACTTGAGGGAATTATAAAAACAACAACATGAACTATAATATTGAAAGAAAGAAAAAAAACATTAAAATCTTGCCCCCCTCCCCTTTACCAGCTTGGAAAAAATGCTATCGATGCAACAACAAAAACGATAAGTTTCCTTTACGATAAAAAAATAATAATAATAATAATAAATCCGTGACCAGGAATTACCTCTCGAAAAAAAAGGAAAAAAAAAAAACAAAGAAAATTGTCACCTCCGTCACGGTCACTCGGGGACGGTCAGGGAATCGAGAAAAGGTCATCCTGAAATAACTCCACGCACTTGACCTCGTACCACGTAAATACAACCTCGATTGTTTCGTTAAAAGGAATGAATTAAAACATTCATCGATATTTGTATGCCTAATATGGGCCACTCAGTGAGCATATCTCTTTTTATACATCTATGCAAGTATGGACAGTTTGCAGACAAACATTGCAGTGACGAGCAAGTTCGAGATCGCTAATGCAACATACTGCAACACCGTGAGTATTACAAGCACTCCGCAATGCAGCAACTTCGGCATGTTGCAAAAGGGGGACCACATAGATGGAACTCATTTGCAATTCCAAGCAGAAAACAATACTTCTTTCTGCATCTGAGGAGCTAAGAAAGGTTGCAAATGAGAGGAAGCAATAGACCTCTCTTGCAACACTGCACGCTGTATTCCTTTGCAATTCTTGAGTCTGGGAAGATTACAGAATTGCAGAAAAAATATAGGAATACCTCTCTGTGGGACGTCGTGGCCCAGAAGCTGAGGTAAGGAAGCGAACAATCCTTTTGCAATACTGGATTCCAAGTCTCTTGCGAGTTTTGTGTATACATACATACATACATATATATATATATATATATATATATATATATATATATATATATATATATATATATATACATATATATACATATATATACATATATATACATACATACATATATATATATACTTATATATATATAAATATGTGTGTGTGTTTTATGTATATATATATATATATATCCATAAATATATATCTATATATGTCTATATATCTAGCTATATATATATACATATATATATATATATATATATATATATATATATATATATATGTGTGTGTGTGTGTGTGTGTGTGTGTGTGTGTGTGTGTGTGTGTGTGTGTGTGTGTGTGTGTGTGTGTGTGTGTGTGTGTGTGTGTGTGTGTGTGTTTTCAAATTGCAAGCATTCCTTGTCATTTTTGAGCTTGTTTATTTAAACAAATCACCTTCTGTAAAAAAAATCCCCCCAAATATATTCCATCTTCATTATCAACATGATTCTTATTTTTTTCACGGGATTTCCTTTCATGCACAGAACAAGTATCAAAAATCTACATCTTTTTTGTGCAAATATTCACTTATATCACAATATAAGTCCAAGAGATCTGTTTTATATGGAAGGAAGATACAAGTTCATTTTCTTGGAACAATTCACATCAATGAACGCTGTTATGATGAACTATAATTGATATTGTAGTTATAACATATTAGGCCATAGTTTTTACGTCTCTGAATTTACATGACTAAGTGTGTGTGTGTGTGCGTGTGTGTGTGTGTGTGTGTGTGTGTGTGTGTGTGTGTGTGTGTGTGTGTGTGTGTGTGTGTGTGTGTGTGTGTGTGTGTGTGTGTGTGTGTGTGTGTGTGTGCATGTGCGCGTGAGTGTATCAAAAGTAATATACTTCAACTTTGTCTCCGTGCTCTTGCCTTTACCGATCGGCCCACATCCATGCAATGTAAGCACGCGAGATACGATGCCATGAAAAGGGTTTTTTACACAGTTGCCCGAAAGCAATTATGCGCAGGCTCTGACAAATCCATTAAGTACAAATCATCCCAATTGAAGTCGCGGTCTGAACAGTCGACGCCAGAGCACCTGTTCCCTCGGAGGACGGACAAATGCTAGAGATTATATATATATAGTCACTTAAACTCTTGTTTCTTCACAACTACGGACTATCCTAGATGTAGTTAAAATATCCCAAACACTCTATTGTAGAATATACTCCTCTTTCTTCTAATAATGATAAAAAAGGTCATGAGAAAAAGAGTTCAAAATTGACATCATTAAACATGTCAGGAAACCTTTCGTAAATACTGTTTAGGGTAAAGCACGTTATTCTCCAGACTCTCACAGCACATGTCATCCACTCCCAATTCCTCTTCTTCTGCTAATCATCCTAGCGAAGTACAAAAATATGCGGATATAGAGAGAATGAGGAAACAACGAGACTGTCCAAGTCCCCGTTCACGTCGACGAGCGTAAAGAATTAACACCTTTAGCGTCTTTGAGCCACAGGACACCACACGAGCTCCATTTTGTGACACCGTGTTTACAGGGAGAATTGTTATGAGAGATAAAAAGAACCATGACAATAATTTGTGAAATATAAAACGTCATATGTAATGAACAACCTATCAAGAGTTTAACACTATCTTATTTACATCGGTAGCTCTCTTAATAGGCCATTTCTCCCATGTGTCATTCATGATGTACGTTTAAATATCTTCTGAGATTATTCAGTAATAATTTGTATTTTAAGTAGCTATAACTGTGACCTAAAGTAAATGTATCAATGTATTACAGTTATATATCTCAATTTAACATAGTTTTTAACTATACGATGATATCTATATGAAGAAAATATATAGAAGGTACATTTCTATCCATCTAGAAAAAATAACCTACAAATCAATTAACTTTTCTCAAACAACACTTGCAACCGCAAGTAATATCAACTTTCAGTTTAATTTACTGACAATTCATATGTGCGCTTACCTCGTATTTACTCCTTCCACTAACAATATAAACATTAAACTGCCAAAATAGACATATTTTTCTTAGCACTTCCCACAAGCTACCAACACATATTCTTGACAAGGCTATGGATATCCTCAAAAACGAAAACCCACATGTTAAATCATCCACACTATTTTTCTTTTAGTATCCACATCAATCAGAATACACTACACTGTCATATTTGCTATCCCATTCAATCATTAACAATAACCCTGTGTATTTGAAAACTAAATCAGCTTACGGGTTGAAACAGAACAAAAAATTACCCTAAGAAACAAACAAACATAAATTAATTTACTTCATGATCCACTAGAATGATTATGGTTCCTTATCCAGAATTGTAATAGGAGGAAATAGCTGAAATAATGGTGGAATATAATATGCCACTGGAAAGGCTTGTGTTTTGGCAGTTTGGAAGTCAGAATGAAAGTGGAAGTGAATCAAAATATACCTTGGAGTGGTTATATATACATGTGTGTATATATATTCATACAAATATAAACACGTGTATATGTGTACATGTGTCTCTTCCACATTTTCAGAGATAAATCTGACGATACATCTAATTTGTGACAGTAACTCCCTGGAAAATGACATGAACCAAGATGAACTTCCCACGCTTTTCACCAACGTCAACCCCCCCCCCCACCCTCCCTCCCCACCTCCCCGCTATCAGTACAACTCAGATATCAAAGTTTTCCCATCCTCTCGCAATAAAGTAAAAAAAAGAGTAAAGGGACTCTCTAGGCCTTTCCCTACAATGAAGAATCATCTAAGTTTATCAAAATTATACTTTTTCTGCGGAAAGAGCGGACACTAGGTAATCATTCCCCCGTAAGATTAGTCAGTTGAATGGATTGGATAAAGTTTGCACCTTACATGGCTTTATTCTTATATAAATAGAATTGTATGTAGAGTATTCTGGGATTATCGTTCTTTTTATACGTAGTAAGACAGAGAAAAGGCTGGAATAGTTTCTGAGGATCCCTCTCTAACTGCTATCCAAGCCTAAAAAACAACATTGATGGTTCCTACACGTAACTAGATACATATTTTGTGATGATTAGTAAGTATTGGATATCGGAAATCCCCAGGCATGCTGATGTATATCCTTTGCTGTACGTACGTGCATGCAGGGACACGTACTCTCTCTCTCTCTCTCTCTCTCTCTCTCTCTCTCTCTCTCTCTCTCTCTCTCTCTCTCTCTCTCTCTCTCTCTCTCTCTCTCTCTCTCTCTCTCTCTCTCTCTCTCTCTCTCTCTCTTCCTCTCCCTTTATTTTCTTTTTCACTTTCATTTCCCTCCCTTACCCCCCCCCCCCTCCTCTCTCTCTCTCTCTCTCTCTCTCTCTCTCTCTCTCTCTCTCTCTCTCTCTCTCTCTCTCTCTCTCTCTCTCTCTCTCTCTCTCTCTCTCTCTAACAGTTTCCTCACTCACTCACTTATTCTCTACCTAAATATGTTTTTACACTTATCACTTAAAGTTCAGAGAACTGTAAATCACAGAATTGATTAATGATATAAAAAAAAGTTGCTTGAGAGCTTTCCACGCGAGAAACAGGGCACGAGAAATAGACACCCCTCCCCCCCCCAAAAAAAAATACAATAAATAAACCAATAAAACGGTGAAGATACTGAAGAACCACAACAAGACCTGGACGAAAACACCTCCACATCGACACGATCCACCTCGTCTCCCGCGGCCTCCATTTTGGTTCGTCAGCTTGCCACCTCTTCCGGTTCTCGTCGTCTTGGTCTCCTCGTCCTTCTGAGCGCTTTTACACCGGGCAAGAAAATCCCGAGGAAAAGAAGAATTGAAAAGGCCAGCTATGTTAAGGCAGATAGGTTTCTCTTCACATAAACTTGTATCACAGTTCGGTATTTTTTTTTCCCCTTCTGCTACTACCTCCTCGTTTCTTGGCGTTTATTCCGTCTACAAAATCGTCATTTTCCGTAAGGTTGAACACTGTCAGTTCCACGGGGGTATTTCAGCCCTGGAGAGCTTATATATTTTTCTTTTCTCTTTTCTTTCTTTTTTTTAGAAACACAGAACTCGTTAAAGCTTAAGGCGAACGCTCTGGCTGCCTCCGCTCTGCGTCCCGGCTGCAGCCTGTGCTCTGGCGGCCTCTACAACTTCTGCTGCTTTCGCGAATTCTGGTTCGGGGAAAGAGGGAGAACCTTAGTTATTGTGGTTATGAAATCAGATTTAGGATACATATATGTATATGTATGTATATATATGTATATATATATATATATATATATATATATATATACATATATATATTTATATATATATATATATTTATATATATATATATATATATATACATACATATATATATATATATACAATATATATATATATATATATATATATATATATATATATATATATGTATATGTATATATATACATATATATATATGTATATGTATATATATATATATATATATATATATATATATATATATATATGTGTGTGTGTGTATATATATATACAATATATATATATATATATATATATATATATATATATATGTATATATATACATATATATATATATCTGTACATATATATATATATATATATATATATATATATATATATATATATACATATGTGTGTATATATATACAATATATATATATATATATATATATATATATATATATGTATGTATGTATTTATATATAGATAAACGCACACACACACACACACACATATACATATATACATATATATAATTAGCCTGAATCATATACATACACCAAATTAAAGATATATCAATATTACAGGTATAACAAATCAGATGAAAAATATTTCCCTATAGATATTGTGGTTGCTCTCACTGCCCAAGAACAAAAGCTGAAGCTACCAGAAGATTATAAGAAAGAATGACATTAGTAAAATTCTTGGTCTAAAGTCAAATAATACACTTCATCTTCATAGATATTCTAGTCATAACTATTTTCTGAAAGTCAACAAGACTGTGTTGAGAGTCTCAAGTCACACGAAAACGTATGAAACATACCAATAGTAAAGAAATCTTTTTAAATTTATCAATATGCATAAAAATGTTGCGTTGACTACACACACACACACACACACACACACACACACACACACACGTTCCTCTGTCCTCGCGGGCTGACGCAGAAGCCTGCCGTAAACGGACCAAAATTCACGGTGAATGTCGTCATACTCGGGCAGCTTCCTCCCCCTAAGTGCCTGCCATCCTCACCTTCATTCTCTGTCTGTCTGTCTGTACGTCTGTCTGTCCGTCTGGCTGTCTGTCTGTCCGTCTGGCTGGCTGTCTGTCTGTCTGGTCTGCCTGATTGTCTGTCTTTCTCGTGGGCTCAGGGATGACAACCTTGCCCGGCAGAATTCTCAGCGTGTCACGAGCGAAAGTCCGATCCGCGTTTTGGTGCTTCGAGTCGCGTCTGATTGGGCGGGTGGGGCTCCGTCTGCGTCTGCGTCCAGTTGCAGCGGCGGAATCTCGTCTTACTTCTACAGCGAACTTACTTCCACTTCGCTGCGCCTCCCGATGCCCGTGGGAGCGGCCGGACGCGGGCAGCCGTGAGCCTACTCCGCCGCCGCCGCCCTCGGGATGAGGGTGACCGAGCCGGGCGAGCGAACGGCGCCACTTCGACTCTCGCTTTTCTCCGCTCGCTTGACCTCCGGGGGGTTGAGGAGGCGGGCCAGGGGTCCTCCTGCCGGCTGCTCCTGGACCGCTGCCTGCCGGATCACCTTCAGGACGTGACTTGCGCTGCTGGCCGAGGTCTTCGTCTGCTTGTGGAGAAGCTGGTGGGTACTTTCTGTTAGTTATTGATCTGCAAACCTCTTAGATATTCAAGTGCATGGGCCTCTTTGTTCCCTCTTTTGGTCGTGTAACTTTTGCGTGAGACTTCGAGGGGGAGAATAAGGAGGGTTGGATGCGGGGAACTTTTTATCTGATTATTAAGATCATTATCATGGTTACTTTATTTATTATCATTTTATAACATCTCCATTGGATGAAATTTGGTCCGTCCAAGGCTGGTTACTTGGGTGCGCTAGGCTTTTGTGTCAGACCTCGTCAGACACGGCATCCATCACAATCCCCCAACATACCAATAAGCAAAAGGGCCAAAAGAAACAACGAAAATTAAGAAATGAAATGAAAATGAAAAAGAAAACATGAAAATTAAGAAAAACAACATCCAAAATCAAGAAGAAAACATGAAAATTATGAAAAAAACATCCAAAATCAACAAGAAAACATGAAAATTAAGAAAAAAAACATCCAAAATCAAGAAGAAAACAATCCTAATACGAAAAAACATGAACGCTACGAAAAAAAACACGTCACTACCTTGAATCTGTGGAGTTTGAAAGCCCCGACGAGGATGAGCAGCGCCCCGACGGCGATCAGGGTCCCGCACACAGCGTCCACGACGACGAACGGCAGCGTCACCCCCTTCCGCACCTCCTGCGCCGTCGCCTCGTCCACGGCGGCGCTCTGGGGGCCAGGGAGGGGGCGTGAATGTAAAGAGGGGGTGAGTGTAAAGCGGATGCGAGGAATAAAAGGGGGAGTGAATATAAAGAGGAGAGGTGAGTATGAAGAGGGGGAGTGAATATAAAGAGGGGGTGAGTGGAAAGAGGATCTGAGTAATAAAAGGGGGGGTAAATATAAAGAGGAAGGGGTTAGCATGAAGAAGGGGAGTGAATATAAAGAGGAAAGGGTTAGCATGAAGAGGGAGAGTGAATATAAAGAGGGGAGGGGGAATATGAAGAGGGGGTGAATATAAAGAGGGGGTGAGTGGAAAGAGGATCTGAGTAATAAAAGGGGGAGTGAATATAAAGAGGAGAGGTGAGTATGAAGAGGGGGAGTGAATATAAAGAGGGGAGGGGGAATATGAAGAGGGGGTGAATATAAAGAGGGGGTGAGTGGAAAGAGGATCTGAGTAATAAAAGGGGGAGTGAATATAAAGAGGAAAGGGTTAGCATGAAGAGGGGGAGTGAATATAAAGAGGGGGTGAGTGTAAAGAGGATGTGAGTAAGGGGGAGTGAATATAAAGAGGGGGGGTGAGTATGAAGTGGAGGAGTGAATACAAAGAGGGGGAGTGAATATAAAGAGGAGGGGTGAGTATGAAGAGGGGGAGTGAATATAAAGAGGAAGGGATCAGCATGACCTATGTAGTGAATGTATTGTCCCTCGAGGGCAGTGAAAGGAAATTGTTAAAAATCTGTTTTTTTTGTGATAATGATTAATCTTGATCCCTTGCGAAATTTCTCTCTCTCTCTCTCTCTCTCTCTCTCTCTCTCTCTCTCTCTCTCTCTCTCTCTCTCTCTCTCTCTGTATATATATATGTATGTATGTTTATATGTATATATATATATATATATATATATATATATATATATATATATAAATATATATATATATATATATATATATATATATATATATATATATGTATGTGTGTGTGTGTGTGTGTGTGTGTGTGTGTGTGTGTGTGTGTGTGTGTGTGTGTGCACTTATATGAATCCGATTTTTCGTCTAATAAAAAACCGATCGGGAGAGCGCAATGAACAAGCAGATCTCCGCCTCGCCAGGTGAGGATCCGCCACAGCTCCTCTCGAGGCCTTTCAGTGAAGGAGAAACCCACACGATTGCTCCTCGGCTCTCATGTGTGTGTGTATGTATGCATGTATACACTTATAAATACACACACACACACACACACACACACAAAAAAAAAAAAAAAAAAAAAAAAAAAAAAATAAAAAGAAAAAAATATATATATATATATATATATATATATATATATATATATATATATATATATATACGTATATATATATATATATATATATATACCTATATATATATATATATATTCATATATATGTACACACACATATCCATGGCGTATATGTATTAAACCAGCATGACCTCCTGCAACAAGAGACCGGGACCCGAACTGACCTCGTTGACCCACAGGACGGGGAAGATGACCTCGGGCACGTTCTTGAAGGAGGGGAACTGACCGTACGGTTTCAGAGGAATATTAATCTGGATCTTCTTGGCCGCCTTCATGGTCACGCCCGTTCTCTGTGGGCGGGAATTGCGACATGAGAATGACGCTTGAAAGTCTGAGTTGATGTTGTAAGTCTCTCGTATCTATTTAGCTATTTATGTAGATAACTAGTTTTCGTCTATCTATCTACAAAAATGTAATCTGTTTAGCTATTTATGTAGATAACTAGAGTTTTTCATGTCTATCTACAAAAATGTAATCTATTTAGCTATTTATGTAGATAACTAGATTTTTTCATGTCTATCTACAAAAATGTACTGGTAGAGCAAACCTCTATATCTCTATCTGTCTAGCTTTTATCTATATATGTATCTATATCTATTCATTTATCTATCTGCAACAGTGGTCCTTAACCCTAGGTCGACGTCAAGCCATTTCAGTGAGCAGCGACTTTGCAGACTCTCCTCAGTATATCTATACAAAATGTTCTCAAAGCATCAATCCTTCTCATAGAATACCGTTGACACCTAAGGCCAAGCAAATCAAAGAATTATAGACGATTTATGGTATTTTAGAATTTGATTTTTAAATATTGGACAGAGCTTTGCGTCACAGTCGAGAAAGGTCAAGAACCACTGACTAAGAATGTGCATTTGTTGTGTACTTATCTATATCTCTTTATTATATCTGTTTATCATTCATTATTCACTTTTTTGGAATTTGCAAAGTGAGATTTACGTGAGTACTAACTTTAAAATTCTATATAACTATTTAACTGTTTTAGAGAACGTTTTTTCTAGTCACCAATTACTATGATTTTATCTTTCATCATTATCTATTTTTCTTGTCACCATCTATTAGCATTATTATTATTAACATTATCATTTTTCATTATCATTATTATCATTATCATTATTATTATTTTATTGTCATCATCATCACCATTATTATTATTATTATTACTACTCTTATTATCATTATCATTATCACTATTATTATTACTACTATTATTATAACTATCATTATTATTATTATTACTACTACTACTATTATTATCATTATCCTTATTATTATTATTACTACTATTATTATCATTACTATTATTATTATTATTACTACTATTATTATCATTATCATCATCATCATTATTACTACTATTATTATCATTATCATTATCCTCCTCCTCCTTTTCTCCCCGTTCCCCCACTCACAGGCTCGACGTCCAGGAAGGTCTCGTGGTCCTCCTTCCTTGGGTCGAGGCCCACCAGCTTCGCCAGCTCGACCTCGTCCCCCTGGTAGAAGTGGGGCGTCGACATCACGATCGGGGCGCCTGGGGAGGGGGAGAGGGGGAGGGGGTGAGATAGAGTGGTTAGGGGGGGAGTGGTTGAGAGAAAGGAAGGGTGTGGTTGAGAGGAAGGGAGTGGGTGGGAGGGAGGAAGGGAGGGAGAGTGTGGTTGAGAGGGAGGGAGGGGGTGGCTGGGAGAGGGAGTGGTTGGAGAGGGAGTATTTGGGAGAGGGAGGGAGTGGGTGGGAGAGGGAGTGGGTGGGAGGGAAGGAGGGAGTGGTTGGGAGAGGAAGCGAGTGGGTGGGGGTGGGAGGGGAGGTAGGGAGTGGGTGGGATGGAATGGCAATCGGGTGGTGCTTGTAATGTAAATGGGTATGTGTGTGTGTGTGCATATATGTGTGTCTATTTATCTAATTATCTACTGTATGTCTATATATCTATATCCCTCGCTATATATACACAATATATACACCCCCTTCACCCCTAACCACCCCTTCCCTCTCCCCCCTCGCCTCCCCTCACTCTCACCCACCCTCTATTCCTCACCCTCACCTATCCCTCCTCTCTACCCTCAACCACCCACCGCACCCCCTTACTCACCCCTTCCCCCCTCCCTATTCACCCCGCCCACCTCACCCCCTCCCCAATCACCCCGCCCACCTCCCCCTTCCCCCTCCCCAATCACCCCTACCCCCCACCTCCCCCTTCCCCCCGTCCCCAATCACACACACACCCATCCCCCTTCCCAATCACCCCTTCCCCCCACCCCTTCCCCACCTCCCCAATCACCCCACCCTCCTCCCCACTCACCCCGCCCACCTCACCCCTTCCGCCCCTCCCCACTCACCCCGCCCACCTCCCCCTTCCCCCACACTCACCCCGCCCACCTCCCCCCTTTCCTCCCTCCCTAATCACCCCACCCCCCTCACCCCTCACCCCAATCACTCCACCCACCTCCCCCCTCCCCAATCGCCCCTACCCTCCACCCCCTTCCCCTAACACTCACCCTTTTCCCCCACCCCAATCATCCCGCCCACCTCCCCCTCCCCCCACACTCACCCATAGCGCAGGGAGCCATGTTCATCATCCCGGCGCCCAGGCAGTGGTTTTGGTCGGGCGAGCAGTAGCAGAGGTTGTCGTGGTTGACGAGGGGGTCCTCCAGCATGTCTCGGGGCGGGATGAAGCGGTAGACGTGGATGCCGAAGTGGTCGCGGTCCCTCTCGTAGGTCAGGTACAGGGATCTGGGGGGAGAGGTGGGGAGTGAGGAGGGCGAGGCGGGGTTGGAAGGTTGAAGGAGGAGGTGGGGGTGTAAAGGAGGTGAGTAGAAGCTGGAATTGAGGGGCTGAGAGTGCAGATTGCAATCAGAGTCCAGAGTGGAGACTCAAAAGTTGTGCTTGGAATTGTGAGTGTAGTGGGGTCGAAGAGAGACAGTTATACATTTAAAGAGATAAGTAGCGAGAGAACGAGAGGGAGAGAGAGAGAGAGAGAGACAGACAGACAGACAGAATGAAAAGATCGAAAGGTCAAGAAGCAAAAAAAGAGAAAGAACACGAAACATCCCCCAAAAAACAAGAACCAGAAAGAAAGAAAAAAACAAAAAGACGGAAAACACAAAACAACAAAACAACAAAATAAAAGAAAAAAACCCATCCACCGAGAGCGAGAGAGCCCCCCCCCCTCACCTGCACAGTTCCGAGGTGTAGAGCCGGAGCACCGTGTCCCTCGCGACCGCCGGCGGGTACTGCGACCCATCCGTCCCGTTGATCATGTTGCAGTAAGGATCCCCGTGCCAGTAGTCCAGCTCGGTTTGACCTTTCCACTCCACGATGCTCTGGTAATCGTCCATTCCCAAGGCGCCCGTTTTGACCTTGAATGTGCCGTCGTTGGTGTTGTTACGCTGCGGGGAAGAGGTGGGTCATGAGGTCGTTTTGGTGGAAAAAAGGAAAAAAAAGAGGTGAAGACGAGGTCAATTTGGTGGAAATAAGAAAGGTGGAGATGAGGACATTCTGATGGATAAAAAAATGTGAAAATGAGGTCGTTTTGGCTGAAATAAGACAAATAAAAGTAGGAAATGAGGTCGTTTTGGTGGAAATAAGAAGACAGGTGGAAAATTAGGTCGTTTGGTGGAAATGAAGGTACAACATATTTTCGTGATGCATTGCACTGATGGGCTTTAAAGTATTCCCTTAATATTTCCTTAATCCTATTTACTTGCCTCTTTAAATCAACCATTAATGACTATTGATTTCTATTTTACTTACATTTACATAGCCACAAATCTATCTATCTATATTTTTTCAGAGAAGGAAAGAATTATATAATTATAGCATTAACTGTAATATTTACAAAACAACTACAATCTGTGAGCTTACTTACCCTCTAAACAAACCTACATCTACAGTTTTAATTATCAAAACAGCTGGCGTGCAATTGGTCACTCAGTTACCTAAGGGCGTGCAAGTTAGTAATCATAAAACTTACTGATGCATCTATGTATGTACAGTATTTATGTATGTGTTTGTATAAATATATACATGCATACATATATACATGCATACGCACACACACAACATATATGTATGTATATGTGTATATATATATATATGTGTGCGTGTGTGTGTGTGTGTGTGTGTGTGTGTGTGTGTGTGTGTGTGTGTGTGTGTGTGTGTGTGTGTGTGTGTGTGTGTGTGTGTGTGTGTGTGTGTGTGTGTGTGCATGTATATATGTATGTATATATTTATAGACACACATAAACACATAACTGTTCCTTTCAGTTTTGGCAAGCAATCATGCACAACATTCGCGACAAGGAATAACCTGCTTGTTCCTTCTCCTTTTCTTCCAAGTAGGAGTAAGAGCTCTTGTCTAAAAATATTTGAGATTTATATGAGCCTAATTGAGGTTTAAAAGATGAATATATAGGTAAGAAATGTCAAAGTGTGTGTCCGTTTGTACGTTTTTGTATTTGTGTTTTTTTCTGTGTCTGAGAGTGAGAGAGAGAGAGAGAGAGAGAGAGAGAGAGAGAGAGAGAGAGAGAGAGAGAGAGAGAGAGAGAGAGAGAGAGCGAGAGAGCGAGAGAGAGAGAGAGAGAGAGAGACAGAGACAGAGAGAGAGAGAGAGAGAGAGAGAGACAGAGAGACAGACAGACAGACAGACAGACAGACAGACAGACAGACAGACAGACAGACAGACAGAGACAGAGACAGAGTTTGATTTCGAACGAAAAGAAAACTATTCATCTCGCACTGAGGTCTCTTTCAATAGGAATTTAGAATCTGGCGGCGAGAGACTGTCTCCCTGAGTGGATGCCTTTCAAAAAAAAAAAAAAAAAAACTTTATCTTTTTCTTGTTCTTCTCTTCGTTGTTTTATTTACAATTCGCTCAACATGAATCCTAGACACATCTGAGGTTAGACACAGTCTGCAAGGCGTGACGTCACGGATGTAAACAATGACCGTAACGTGTCTGGAACGTGTCAACCTGGAGCTAAATCTGAAAGGCATAATGCGTAGATTTTTGTAGACGGTCAATTCTCTAGATTTTGTGTAGATTTACGTTGACTCGCCTTTGGTAAACAAAGGCGAGTCAACGTAAATCAGATTTCCTTTCGATGTAATATTTGTTCGTCTCTTTTCTATTTGCTATGCTATTTTAAGTGTTTTTTTATTCCCTGTTCGAGCTGTTCTCTTCCTTACTCTGCATTTCCTACTGGAATTAAGTAATATAATAAATATTGATAAGCTACCCAAGTTTACATTTTTCCCTCAAAACAGTGATAAAAACATTAATTTAAGCGGACTCTACCATGCAAAGAGACATGCGAGGTGTCAAACCAGAAGAAAAAATAAAAGTG
>NC_091563.1:834447-838151 GCF_042767895.1 Penaeus vannamei
CTCTTCTCCCCCTTCACCACTCCCCCCTCCTCCTCCCCTGCCTCTTCCCTCCTCACTCCCCCTGACCTCTCCCCCTTCATAACCTCCTCCCCTTTCTTCCCCGCCCTCCTCCCCCTCTCACTCCACCTCCTTCCCCTTAATTCATCGTCTCTCCCCCCCCCCCTTCACCCTTCCTCCCTCTTCCCTGCCCCCGCCCTCCTCCTTCCCTCCCCCTTTCCTCCCTCACTCCCCCCTTCACCTCCTCCTCCCTCTTCCCCCGCCCTCCTCCTCCCCCCTTCCCCTCCGAAGACACCAAATTCAGGTCCTTGAAAGGCAACCCAGACCGCCTCTAGACTCCCACCCCGTTTTCTTTGTCTTCTGGCCAGACTCAATCAATTTCGTCTGGCTCTCTCGGCTCTCGACTGGCTCTGTTCCAGTCTACGACGCAGCTGATATGGGTGCTGTGTCTTGTTGGTTTGTTGGTTTTGAATGGATATTTCGGGGGGATAAATTCCATTAAAGAGAAAAAGAAAATAGAAAACAAGAAAAAAAACATCCCAAGTGGGCATAATTTCCTTAAAAATTCCTTTGCCTTAACCATTTGGTTAAGGCAAAGGATTTCCCTGTTGCTATCTTTGTATTGTGTTATATATATATATATATATATATATATATATATATATATATATATATATATATATATATATATATATATATATATATATATATATATATATATATATATATATATATATATATATATATATATATATATATATATATATTTATCTATACATATATATGTAGATATATATGTGTGTGTGTGTATATATATATATATATATATATATATATATATATATATATACATATATATATATATATATATTTATACATATATATGTAAATATATATGTATGTGTGTGTATATATATATAGTATATATATATATATATATATATATATATATATGTAGATATATGTAGATATATGTGTATATATATATATATATATATATATATATATATATATATATATATATGTGTGTGTGTGTGTATATATATACGTATATGATATATATACATACATATATATACATATATATACATACATATATATACATATATATACATACATATATATACATATATATATACATAAACACACACACACACACATATATGTATATATGATCGACCTGGTAACCCATCCGCGTCCCTCCAGACCAAAAGCAAGGAACAAAAAAAAACTGTCTTTTGGCTTGACCTCTGACCTCTCCGCGGTCATCGGAAAAGCACCCCGCGCTCCTTGACTTGCAACCCACGTGACTTCTGCCTTTCTCACGCATTACTTTTATAGGTCATAGCTGCTTGACACCCACTCTTCAGATCGTTGATAAATATTTAAAAAATCCATTTACCAATGTATCAATCCATGGTTTGCACCTGTACGAGTTTTTTCTCCTAGGCCCTCGGGTATTCCAGCTTGCGTTTGCGCCTGGCTTCCCCGAGAGGCCGTTTTCGCGAGCCACCTGTTCGGCAATCCAGGCGCGCGGCTTGCGACCAGCGGGCTGTCCGGAGCCGCAACCGACGCTGCGGCCAAAACGTGTGATATTTTTTTGAAAAGGCAGAAGCTTGCGTGTGGCTTGCGTTAGATAACATTCGTTTACCTTCTTGCATCCGCAAAAGAGTCTCCATCTGTGAATGTGTGTGTACAGTATATACACAGTACACACAGCACACACACACACACACACACACACACACACACACACACACACACACACACACACACATATGTATATATATATATATATACATATATATATATATATATATATATATATATATATATATATATATACATATATATGTATGTATGTATGTATGTATATACATATACATACATATATATATGTATATATATATGTATATATATACATATACATATATATAAATATAAATATATATATATATATATATATATATATATATATATATATATATATATATATATATATATATATACATATATATATATATGTACCTGTCTGTTTATGTAAGCGTGTGTGAGTGTGTGCGTATGAGCGTGTGCATAATGCCTTTGTATACACATACACAGCGCGCACACACACGTACTTACACACACACCGGCGCGCCCTCCACCCTGCCTCGGCGACGGCGTCCGAATGCCAAGCGGACCTGAACCATTTCACATACGCACACACTTACATACACTTACACACGCACGCACTTCCGTCACATGCCGCTCTGCCGCGATTTGTGCAAGTCATCCAGGAGCCTTTTGTATAACTCTGGGAGCCCGGGGGGAGGGGAGGGGGAGAAAGGGGGAAGGGGGAGAAGTAATTGGCGGAGGGAGAGAGGGTGTTGGAGGGACTGGGAGGAGGGGAGGGTGTCGGAGGGAGAAGGGGAGGAGGAGAGGAGAGGGAGTGAGGAGGAGAGGGGTAAAAGTTGGGGTTTGGGAAGAAGTGGGGGGAGAGAAGCGAAGGGAGGGGTTAGGGCGTATGGAGGAGAAGGGGGGTGAGATTTATAGGTAGGCCTAATGGGGAAAGAAGAAAACTGTGAATTTACGTGTCGTCATTTAGGAAGATCGATAAATAGTGACATAGGTAGATAAATAGGGTGATATAGATAAGTAGCCAGGCAAGCAGGTAGGCACACAGACAGGCAGACAGGCAGGCAGGTAGACAGACAAACAGGCAGGCAGGTAGGCAGACAGACAGACAGGTAGGTAGGTAGATAGACAGACAGGCAGGCAGGTAGATAGACAGACAGGCAGGCAGGCAGGTAGATAGAACAGGCAGGCAGGTAGATAGACAGACAGGCAGGCAGGTAGACAGACAGACAGACAGGCAGGCAGGTAGGCAGACAGACAGGCAGGCAGGTAGATAGACAGGCAGGTAGGTAGGCAGACAGACAGGCAGGCAGGTAGATAGACAGACAGGCAGGTAGATAGACAGGCAGGCAGGTAGATAGACAGACAGACAGACAGACAGGCAGGTAGGCAGACAGACAGGCAGGCAGGTAGATAGACAGACAGGCAGGCAGGTAGATAGACAGGCAGGTAGGTATGCAGGCAGGTAGATAGACAGGCAGGCAGGCAGGCAGACAGACGCACACACAACACAACAGGTGCTCAACAAATTTCGTCATTTTAGCAAAAAATGAAAAGAGAGCAGCGGTCGCACTTCCCGACAGCAACAGCGACAAGGATTTCCATTCGCAGGCTGGCCGTTGTAAGGAGGTAAGACCTTATCGGCTAGAGATTCGGATATATTTCCTGGCCGTTGTAAGGAGGTAAGACCTTATCGGCTAGAGATTCAGATATATTTCCTGGCCGTTGTAAGGAGGTAAGACCTTATCGGCTTGAGATTCGGATGTATTTCCTGGCCGTTGTAAGGAGGTAAGACCTTATCGGCTTGAGATTCGGATATGTTTCCTGGCCGTTGTAAGGAGGTAAGACCTTATCGGCTTGAGATTCGGATGTATTTCCTGGCCGTTGTAAGGAGGTAAGACCTTATCGGCTTGAGATTCGGATATGTTTCCTGGCCGTTGTAAGGAGGTAAGACCTTATCGGCTTGAGATTCGGATATGTTTCCTGGCCGTTGTAAGGAGGTAAGACCTTATCGGCTTGAGATTCGGATATGTTTCCTGGCCGTTGTAAGGAGGTAAGACCTTATCGGCTAGAGATTCGCATATGTTTCT
>NC_091563.1:851151-873651 GCF_042767895.1 Penaeus vannamei
CAACTAGTACAGTATTAATAACCAATAAAATATTCTCGAAAGCAAATGAAAAATCATCACAACTATAATATTCTAACTCTTATTTCGTCCCTACAATAAATAAAACGAAAAAAAAAATCAATAATAAGTTTGATCAATTTATTTTCTCCATAATTAAGTCTACCCCAATCCCTCATTTCATAAACATATAGACTGTGTGTCCCAATGTATATCTTATGAGGAATAGAGATTTTTATACCATAGAGGCCTACTGTTTTGTATAGAGAATTATGTTATAACGTGACAATTAAAAAAAAAATGTTTGTATAAAACCGTTAGATAAATAGGTTTATATAAACAAGGATAACATTCTGTTGGAATAAGTAAAATTGAAAATAAAATATCAAATGTTTACATCAACAAATTAGCTAAAAATTCAGTTTTCATTAGTCTAAAAATAACTTAAAATAGACAAGAAAATTTAAACAAATTGAAGTTCACACTAGTATGAAATTTAAAAAATATAAACTAAATTAAGACAAAATACACTAGTCCTCCATTTCAATTTACGTTTTGAAAATGACTAAGATTATACCTCGTTACTCTGGCCACATATCGTGTTGTGTGATAAATCTATCGTTTGGAACTTCCTTTGTTGTAAGCTGGCTTGTAACATACGTATATGTTTGTGCGGGGGCTGGGAGGTGTGTGTGTGTGTGTGTGTGTGTGTGTGTGTGTGTGTGTGTGTGTGTGTGTGTGAAGTATTGTGTGATAATATGTAGCTATTCAATAATAATAATATCATTAATATGTGATATTCTTATTCAGCACAATAGTTTTGACTATTTTTTTTAGTGAAACACACACACACACACACACAAACACAAAAAAACAAACACAAACACAAACACCCACACACACACGCACTCACATCCACACCCACACCCACACACACGCACACACACGCACACACACACACACACACAAACACACACACACAAACACACACACACACACACCCACACCCACACCCACAAACACAAACACAAACACAAACACAAACACACACACACACACACACACACACAGGCAGTTAAACAGACAAACACAGGCACACACACACGCACACACACACGCGCACACAGACACACACACGCACACACACACACACCCACACACACACGCACTCACATCCACACCCACACCCACACACACGCACACACACACGCACTCACATCCACACCCACACCCACACACGCACACACACGCACACACACACACACACACACAAACACACACACACACAAACACACACACACACACATCCACACCCACACCCACACCCACACCCACACCCACAAACACAAACACAAACAATCACACACACACACACACACACACACACACACAGGCAAAGCAACAGACACAAACACAGGCACACACACACGCACACACACACACGCACACACACACACACAAACACACACCCACACCCACACCCACACCCACAAACACAAACACAAACACAAACACAAACACACACACACCCACACACCCACACCCACACCCACACCCACACCCACATCCACACCCACACAAACACAAACACACACACACACACGCACCCCCCCCCCCCCAGAGGATCCCGAGAGAGGACCGTCCCTGATTCCTGATGCATCTTCAGACGATCCTTTGTTAGCGCTTTCGTTCCTAGAAGTCCTGCGAAGGAATTTCAGGAAGGAGGAGGAGGAGGAGGAGAAGAAAAGGGAAAAGAACAAGAACAAAAAGAAAAAGAAAAAGAAGGAAGAAAAAAAATAGAAAAAGGAGAAGGAAAAGAAAAGGGACACCAAGCTTCGCCTTTTGAGCACCCTATATGATCCCTACGGCCAATGTTTCTATAATTTTCTTAAGAATCGCGTTGCAGGGTGTAATAAGGTGTGTGTGTGTGTGTGTGTGTGTGTGTGTGTGTGTGTGTGTGTGTGTGTGTGTGTGTGTGAGTGTGTGTGTGTGTGTGTGTGTGTGTGTGTGTGTGTGTGTGTGTGTGTGTGTGTGTGTGTGTGTGTGTGTGTGTGTGTGTGTGTGTGTGTGTGTGTAAACTCCGAGTTTCGTGGTTTATCCGTCTGTGTGAAAAAAAAAATCTGTGTTCAACATCATCTCTCCGCCTACAGTACATGAACACGTATATGTATACCGATCTATACATGAATAAAAGTAAAAATAAATACCTTTATAGATATAGTTGAATATATGAATATCTACTCAAAAACAACTATCCTTTCTTCTATCCATCTTCGCCTCCATAAATTAGCCAACACATATTCAGTAATGATCTCAATATACTAAAATAATTTTGAATTAAAAAAAAAGGTAAACACAACAGCTGACCCCCCCCGCCCCCGCCCCCCCAGCCTAACTTGTCATAAACATGTTTATTCCTCGCTTCAGATTCCAAGAAAAGACGAGGCTGACCCAGATTAACCAAGAGGTCTTTAAAGGCAGTGAATGGGCTGTATGGGACAGACAGACAGACAGAAAGATAGAAAGACAGAAAGAAAGAAAGAAGGAAAGAAAAAGGGAAAGGAAAGAAAGAAAGAAGAAGGAAAGAAAACGAGAAAGAAAGAAAGAAAGAGAGAAAGAAGGAAAGAAAGAAAGAAGGAAAGAAAGAAAGAGAAAGAAAGAACATACATATATATGATTGATACTGATATCAACAACTGCTGACCGAAAAGATAGGAATAACCATCACAACAAACAGTTTTAGGAGAGGTTCAACATTTTCAACATTTCCATAGGCCTACAAAGATCACCCTTCTGGCTGGGATGTTGTGCACTCGATATGACCTTGAAATCGGCATTTTTCATAGAATTTGAAAATCGTGCGGCGGATTTAATCTACTCCCACCTAACGTGTGCTTTGAACGCCCGGGAAAATGAACAAATGAACACTCCTTTGGAATAAGAGTATTAATGATGATGGTAGTTATGTCAATTGATGATTGTGACAATAATAATAATACCATCCCATGATAATACAAGTGTATAGTTGAAAATAAAAAATATGGTATTCTATTCTCTGTAACTATAACAATAATTGCTAATGACATCAGGAATTAGTAATAATAATGAAATACACATCTTAATTATAGTAATATTGGTTAACTATCATCATCAACTACCAAAGGTTTTCCACTGCATCTAAAATAATTCAGACAGTACCACCGTCTTATATTGAAAGTAACACCACTGAGAACCAGAGGAGATCTCGAAAGGAATTAAAACCCTTTTATAATACGAAAGATATTTTATTGAGAGGCGACTCCTTGTCAACAGGGTGTCGCAAGAACATACAATGCTTTTTATACACATTATAAAATGACGAAAAAAGGAGTTTCTCATCTGTACAGTTTAGTTTAAATCAACTAAATTTCTTTTTTATTATTTTTGTTGGCAAAATACTACATCTTAAAGAGGGGGAGGGGGGGGCGTCAAACAATGAGTTATTTACAGACACATTTGGGCCATTACTAAATTAAATTTTCCCCTCCTCTCTCGTGGAACACTATTCAGCCAAATACTAAATAATATTTGATGCAAATTTGTCCTTTCAAACGTGCTGCTTTTATCCCGCCAAAATTACGACTTTCCGCCATCACAGCTTTTGGCGGGAAAAGCAGGAAGAACCACCAGGAATTAAATGTACATTTTCTTTAACTTTATATTGAAGGACGACCTTAGACATCTTCAACACCTTCCTTCCACACTAGCCTATGAAAAATTTAACAAAATAATTATTGTTAAACGTTTCTAAACACAGCGCATCAAATTTAATATTAATAAAGGAAGTCCCAAAATTCTCGCTTTCAAATGCAGCCGAGAGAGCGCGGGACCTTATAATATCTCTAATACTCGAGGCTCAAGGGCAAAAACTGCCCTCTCAAAGGTTTTTTATATTTTTTGTATATATACTGTTTCTTAAATTCTTCTTAATGTATTTATTTAATCACTATAAACTAATATTTACAAGGATACATGAACGGTTTTCTTAATGCTCATAACCTTCAGTACTTTTAACTTACTATTAATTATTATTATCATAAATTTCTTTCGTGTCCTTGTCAGCGTGGGGCACCATTGTAACAGCTAACGAATGGTCACAGTCCACCTGACCAAGCTCTACTCGTTAATATAGAAAAAATAATAATCACAAAAAAGCACGAACTGGCACACGCACAAACAAACACAAGACGCTCGCTCAAACACACAAAAAAGACATATTACAGAGAGAGAGATCGTAAAAAAAGTCAACTAATGATAAAAAAATAAAAATAAAACCAGACGCTGCTTGCCACACACAAGCAAGTTAACAGTTACAAATCCGCCGACGCAACGGTTCGAACACAAGACCGATCTATTCCGTGTCCAATTTTCTCCACCAGGAAGCGCGTCTCGAAAGCGAACGAGCATTCAAAAGACAGATAAAAAAGATGGAAAAAATGACGAAATCACTAACTTTATCCGAGCTATTTGATCGTAAAACAAAAGAGACGGTTTAGCTCGACTGAACCGAGATCGAAATTGACTTTTTTCATATTCGTCGCCGATTTTCCCCCCTTTTAGTGGTTTCCGGGAACGAGACAAGAGGGAGGGAAGAAGGAGGAAGGAGGAAGGAAGGCGATACTGTTGCCGTTGTCTCTTGTGGCCTCGGGATTCCTGAGATGCTAACAAACAGGAAGAAGAAAAAAAGGAGGAAACCAAGAAGAAGAGGAAGTAGAAAAGAAAAAAAGAAAAAGAAAAACAAGAACCGACCCATCCTCCCGTTCGGACCGATACACAGACTGCCGGCGAAGAGGAGGGAGGGAGAGGGAGGGAAGAGGAAGGAGGGAGGGAGGAGGAAGGAAAGAGAGGGCAGAGGAAGGAGGGAGGGAGGAGGAAGGAGAGGGAGGGAGGAGGAAGGAGAGGGAGGGAGGAGGAAGGAGAGAGAGGGAGGAGCAAGGAGGCAGGGCCGTGCACTCGGCGCCGCCCCGAACCGCAGAGTTGCGTCAGCGGGCGGCCAATGCACTCACTCCCTGCGGTCGACCGGAAGTGAGCGCGCGCGGCGGCGGCGGCTCAGCGGTGGCGGCCGCGACGCCCGCGGTCGGCGCCTCCGGCTCGCTTCGGCGGCGCCGCCAGAGCTCTCTTGGCAGACGGCGCCGAGGGACAGGCCGCGAGGAAGAGGAAGAACAAGAAGAGGAGGAGGAACAAGAGGAGGAAGAACAAAAAGAAAGAAAAGAGATGACGACAATGGAACCAACCGACTCCGACAGAGAAGAGGAGGAGGAGGTGAATGAAGAAGATAAGGGATAAGGAGGGCGAAGGGGAGAAAGATACGGAGAAGGCAAAGGACGAGGAAGAACAGAAAAAGGAAGAGGAGGAGGAGGAAGGAGGAAGACGAGTGAAGAGGCGGATGAAGGAGAGGGAAGAGGAGGAAAAATTGGCAGAGAAGTAAGAGGAGAAGAAAGAAGAAGAAGAAGAAGGAGGAGGAGGAGAAGGAGGAGGAGAAGGAGGAGGAGAAGCAGGAGGAGAAGGAGGAGGAGGAGGAGGAGGCGGTGGAGGCAACAGGAGGTCCTGACAGCCAAACGCTTTCCAATGGGACAATTTGCGACGACTGGATGAGGGAGGCGGGGGGGAAGTTGGAGAGAGTTCTATTTTTAGATTGACTTGGATAAGGACGGTGGATGAGCGAGAGAGAGAGAGAGAGAGAGAGAGAGAGAGAGAGAGCGCAAAGAGAAAGAGAGAGAGAGCGCAAAGAGAAGAGAGAGAGAGAGAGAGAGAGAGCGCAAAGAGAAGAGAGAGAGAGAGAGAGAGCGCAAAGAGAAGAGAGAGAGAGAGAGAGAGCAAAGAGAAGAGAGAGAGAGAGAGAGCGCAAAGAGAAGAGAGAGAGAGAGCAAAGAGAAGAGAGAGAGAGAGCAAAGAGAAGAGAGAGAGAAAAAGAACAAAAGGACGACACAGCAAAGGAGGGCACGGAGCCCCCGCAGCCAAAATAACGAGGCCCACCTGCGTCACAGCCCCCGCTCGCCCCCCCCCCTCTCCTAGGCCTTCCT
This sequence comes from Penaeus vannamei, assembly GCF_042767895.1. Taxonomy (NCBI): domain Eukaryota; kingdom Metazoa; phylum Arthropoda; class Malacostraca; order Decapoda; family Penaeidae; genus Penaeus; species Penaeus vannamei. The sequence continues at coordinate 857,211 of NC_091563.1, forward strand.
CAGTCCTCCTCCCTCTCCTTCCCCTTCTTCTCCGCGTCCCTACCCCTCTCCTTCCCCGTTCTCCTCCCCCATTTCCTTTATCCACCTCTCCTTTCCCTTCCTCATTCTTCCTTCCCTCTTCTCTCCTTCACCTGTTCCCCCTCTCCCCCTCCTCCACTTTCCCCTTTCTTTTCCTCAATCTTCCTCCGCTCTCCTCCATCCCCTCTCTTCCCTCCCCTTTCCTCCTCCTCCACCACCCCCCTTCCTGTTCCTCCACCTTTCCTCCTCCCTCCCCTCTCCCTCCACCTGTCCCTCTCCCCTCCTGCACTCTCCTCCACCTTTCCCTCTCCCCTCCCCTCTCCTCCACCTTTCCCTCTCCCCTCCCCTCTCCTCCACCTGTCCCACCCCCTCCCCCTCCCCCGTTCCCCGTGCCCTTCCCTTCGCCGCAGGACCAGACGGCGGCCGCGGGCACCGGGCACGCGAGCACCCGCAGCCACCCAAGCAAGGTCTGTCGCGGGGGGAAGGGGGGGAGGGGGAGGGGGAGTGGGGGGCGTCGCGTGGCAGAACTCAGTGCCAAGGACGGAGGGGGGGGGGGGGGGGCGGGGGGGAGCGGGAGGGGGAGGGGGAAGGGGGGGCGAAGGAACAACAAACAGCCAGCTCGCTCAGTGGGCGCTGAGCTGTCTCGCGCACTGCATGTCGCGTAGAAGGGGGGAAGGGAGATTGCAAGAGAGAGGAATGAGGGCAGGGGAAATGAGGCATGGAAAAGTAGGGAGAGGAGGAGGAGGAGAGGAGGAGGAGGGAGGAGGAGAGAGGGGAGGGAGGGAGGGAGGAGAGAGGGAGAGAGAGACAGAGAGCGAGAGAGAAAGAGAGAAAGAGAAAGAGAGAGAGAGAGAGAGAGAGAGAGAGAGAGAGAGAGAGAGAGAGAGAGAGAGAGAGAGAGAGAGAGAGAGAGAGAGACCCAGCGTGTTCGGAGTGACGCAAAACCGACCTCGTGGCCAGCATCAAAACACAACAACGCGACGGTCATCAAGAAAGAATCCTCCTCCCTCCCTCCCCCTCCCTCCCCTACCCGTCTCCCTTCCACTTCCTTCCCTCCCCTCTTCTCCTCTCTCCCTTCCTCCTCTCCCTGTCGAAGAAGAACAAGAAATAATTATCGGTTCTATGCTCTGCCATCTCCCCTTCTCTCTCCGAACATAGATGATCCCGCAGTAACAAAAAATAAAAATAAATAGAGATTATGACCACGATTTTTAAGAAAAAAAAAAAAACAACGAAAAAAAAAACACAAACTAAAATTTCTTTTCTCAACGAACGACAATAGAAAAAAAACTAGAAATCACCCTAACAAACAAACACCCCCCCCTCCCTCCCCCACCCGAGGCCCATCCGCCGCCCGCCCCGACCGCCCCAACGAGCGACCAATTAAGCGCCCCGACCCGAGTGGGCGGCGGCGCTCGTCGCCATTGGCAGCCGAGTCGTCGCTGGGGTGCCCTTGCTAATGTCACTCCCCCCCCTCCCCCGGTACCACGCTCATGGCACAAGTATTCCCTCTCTCTCTCTTCTTCTTTCTTCTTCTTTTTTCTTCTCTCTTTCTCTTTCTCCCCCTCCCCCTTCTCTCTCTCCTCCCTCTCTCCTTCTCCCTTCCTTCCACCTCCTTTCTGCCTTCCGCTACCTTCTCCTTCCTTCCTTTCCTCCCTCTCTCCCTTCCCCTCTTCCCTTCCCTTCCTCCTCTCTCTCCCTCCCTTCCCCTCCCCCCTCCCTTCCGATCATGAGCAAAACCTGACCAGACATGTCAATCCCCTCCCCCCCTCCCCTCTCCCCCTCCCCCTCTCCTCGACAACCTTTTTTCCGGGTTAAAAGGATCCTCGCGTCCGTTCTCCTTCCTTCTTTCTCTCTTTATTTCCCTTCTTATTCTCCTTCTTTCTTTCTTCTTCGTAGCGAATACGAACGAAACGAGGTGAAAAAAATAGAAAAAAATCGCGAAGAGGAGGAAGAAGGGAAAGTAAAAAAAAATAAGAACGAGGAATTGGAAGACAAAGAAGACGGAAATGAATCGAGATCATGGAAACAGACGAAGAAGAAGTAGAACAAGAAGATGGAAAAAAAAGAAAGAAAAAAGAGGGAAAAAAAGAAAGACGACATCCCCCCCCCCCAAAAAAAAAAAAAAAAAAAAAAAAAACTTGCTCTCGAGGGCCGCGTCCGAAGCCCACTGAGCGAAGAAGCGTCCGAAGTGGAAGAGCCCGTTTACCCTTATACTAGACTGATGCCTTATACCTGATACCGAAGGGAAGCGCTAAAATACATCGGGGGGGAAGGGGGAGGGGGGGGTGTTACGAACCTACAACTTATCTAATCTTGTCTAACTTCATCTTTCTTTTACCATTTCTCCCTAATTGGTCCCGAAAACAACGACGTAATAGACAGACAAGCAAACCAGGGGCGAAGACAGACAGACAAACAAGAGAAAGACAGACAGACAGACACAGAAAATAGACCGCAAATCTCTCTCCCTTATTTGGCACGTGCAATCCTGTTGCAATTCGACCTTAGCAAAACACACAGACGAACGAACAAACAAACAGACAAACAAACAGACAGACAGACAGACAGACAGACACAAACCAATCACGCCCACGCCAAGCTCCCTCTTCCAGCGAGCGCGACCACCGCCCATCGTTTCTCGTGACGCTCGGGAGAAAAAAATATGCAAAAATAATTAAATAAAAGGCCTACACTACCATAAGAAAATGAAAAAAAATAGAGTAGCACAAAAATAGATATCTTTTCTTTCCGTTCACATTAACAAAACATACGTAGATATACATATGCAAGAACAGAAACACTTGTAGCCGAACGACATTAGTCTCCAGCTGACACTCGAGAAAAAAAATCACAAAAGTTGAATTGTTATTTGTGCAAAAGCAAGTGAGACTGGGGAACATTTCTTCTTGTTCTTGTTTGTTCGCCGAGGGGGGCTGTTCTTGCGGCGATCCTCGTGTTTGTTCTTTGTCGTTCCCCCCCAAACTCTTCCTCTGTTAACACTTTTTTTTTTTTGTTCGACCTTGGAAGTAAATTATAAGTAAATTATAAGTAAAAGAAGGGGCGAACGCGTCTGTTTTGGCGACGCTTCGATCGAGACAAACCAAGACACAGACGGGGATAGCGGTGGTGAAGAGGGTCATTTTAGAAGTATGGGGGAGGGGAAAGGGGAAAGGGGGGAAGGGGGTAGTATCTTTGGCGTCACTGGAGTGGAGGCGTCCTCCAAAGTTTCCTGTGAAGCAAATAACTGGGGTAAGGTGGGGGTGGGGTGGGGTGTGGGGGTGTTTATCTTTTAATAAAATCTTTTCCAATGTTATTTCTTCATACATATTTGGTTTTGAACACTCGAAAAAATACTTCAATTCTCTTTTCTTTTCTTTTTCTTTGCAGAATTGGCTTCTTGGGTGTACGTATAAATACACATACATACACAAGACATACATAAACACATATATGTATTCTTTTTTCTTTCTTTCTTCTCTTTCAACTTATCACATTATTTAATCACTTCGACAAGTCATATTTTGCATCAGCATATACAAATAGGCCTATACATCTAGGCCTACATAAATTTCCTTTTTTTCTCTCGCCAAGAAAAAACAATTGACACGAGTCATAAAAACACATTTTTTCCATTTTCATTTACATCATATATACTTATTTCATTTGTTTCATTTATACTCGTTTGTTTTTCTCTCTTCCTCGCTTTCGTCCCATTTTCTGTGACCAAGAAAGACCCAGCACTCCAAGGTGTCTGTCCTGACCTTTCACCTCTATGGAGAGTCGACAGAAGGCAGTAAATAGCAGGTACATCATCATCAAAGGGGGCAAGAACGTGTCAAACGATCTAAAGCTGCATGCTGTCAAAACTTCTTGGCACTCTTGTTTCGGTTCGAATCCGGGAGATGAAAATATTTATGACAAGACTTATGTACACAAATACACGTTCTTGCGGTTTGGTTTGTGTGTGTGTGTGTGTGTGTGTGTGTGTGTGTGTGTGTGTGTGTGTGTGTGTGTGTGTGTGTGTGTGTGTGTGTGTGTGTGTGTGTGTGTGTGTGTGTGTGTGTGTGCATATATATATATATATATATATATATATATATATATATATATATATATATATATATATATATATATATATATATATGGCAAAGGGTGAATGAGTAAGCGTATTCCGGGCATGAGGATGATCACTGGGCATCACACGAAGAATCGTCTACAACACAGCACTGGTAACTAGGGTCGCGTGAGGAAAGGGGGAGGAGGAACAGGAGGAGGGAGGGAGAGAGGGAGGGAGGGAAGAAGGGAAGAAGGGCGGGAGGGAGGGAACAGGGGTCAAGGACTCTACAGCACCAGCCGAACCCAGGCAGAGCGTCCGAGGGACCTCCTCCTCCTCCTGCTCCTCACAGCCACCTCCGACTGCGAGCGAGTGATGGCTCCTTCGGCTTCCGTCGACGCGCGCGCTCCGGCCTCCTCCTCCTCCTCCTCCTTCTCCTCCTCATGCTCCTGGGCACCGGCGTCTTCCGCTCGCCGTGGCCTCCGCCGTGGCCTCCGCCGTGGCCCGCTACAGGACCACCAGCGGTTCGTGCTAGTGGTCGAGGCGGCGCACCCGCACGCGCTGCTTGTAGTGGTACTCCTTGAGGTAGTTCTTGAGGGGCTTGGGCAGGCGGATGTTGTTGATGCCGTCGTAGGTGGTGGCGGAGCAGATGGCGGCGCGGCACAGGTGCTGCAGCGGGAACGGGAAGGTGCGCGCCAGCGGGTTGGTCAGCATGGGCTCGAAGAACATGCAGCACGACGGGTCCTTGTAGTGCTCGATGAGGCCGCACACGGTGTCGGAGGCGAACACGCCCGGGTCGTGCGAGTCGAAGCTGAACTTGTGGTTCCACTGCTCGATGCGCGCGTGCAGCGACCGCCCGTAGCGCCGGAACGACACGGAGAACAGGTACTCCTCCTGGGCGGAGTCGCGCAGCAGGAACGTGCCCTCGGGCCGGTTCTCCAGCAGGCGCTCGGCCTCGTAGCGGTCCATCTTGCCCCAGTAGAAGGCGCAGTTCGTGATGCTCAGGAGGTCAGGTACAAGGCAGTGGATGTAGTCGACCTGCGTGTGCACGGTGCGCTGCAGCAGCGAGCCATCGCCGGCCAGCCGCCCCACCTGCTGCAGCAGCGTCTCCTCGCTCAGCGGCGCCGCCACGGCCCGCGGCCCGCCCAGCCCCAGGCGCAGCGACCGCTCCAGCAGCAGCTGCAGGTCCAGCATGGAGTTGTACGACAGCGGCAGCGACGTGGTCACGGCGCCCGCCTGCTGCAGCTGCAGGTGGTGCTGGTGCTGCAGCTGCAGGTGCGTCAGCGCCTGCTGCGTGGGCGTGAGAGCGCTGTGCACGGGCGTGAATCCGGGCGGCGGCTCCACGCCCTCGGCCATCTCTCGCGCGCGCTCCTGCCGCGCCCGCTCCTCCCAGTCCTCGATGGGGAAGGCGTCGGGGTTGAAGCGCGACAGGTCGATCACGGGCGTGGCGGCTGCGGCGCCCCCGGGGCTGCCTTCGCCACCGCCGCCGCCCGCCGCCGCCGCCGCCGCAGCAGCAGCAGCAGCGCCCGCGCCCGCCACGGTGGCCACGGACGGCTGCTCCTGCGCCGCGGGCAGACGCCCGTGCAGGTGGTGCGGCAGGTGGTGGTGGTGCGCGAGGTGGTGGTGGTGGCGCAGGTGCGCCTCGGGCTCGGCGCGGCGCAGCGACGGGCACATGCAGGCGCCGCAGCCGACGGCGGCGCCGGGGCTGGCCGCCGCCTCGGGCTCGGGCTCCGACTTGGACGTCCGCAGGCGGCAGTTGAGGCGGAAGGTCCAGGGCGCCTTCTTCTTCTTGGGCTGCGCCGGCAGGTCGCGCGTGGGCGTCTTGGTCTTGTGGCGGTGCCGCTTCGGGAACGTCAGCGTCCGAAGGCGGCCGGCGCGCGGCGGCGACGGACGCGCGTCCGCGCCCACGCACTCCACCTCCACCTGCACCCGCACGCGGCACGACGAGCACCAGTGGCCGCAGCCGCCACTTCCGCAGGCGCCGCCCGACGCGCCCACGCACGCCTCGCCGCCCGCGCCGCCGCCGCCGACGGGGCGCGGTCCCAGCGGCGCCTCGGCGCAGGTGACGCTGTCGCCGCTGCAGCTGCTGGCGCTGCTGGCGGGGGCGAGCGCGGCGGCGGCGTCCAGCTGGTGCCGCAGGTGGTGGTGGTGGTGCGGCACGGCGCGGGGCGGCGTCACCACCACGGGGTGCGGCGCGGGGTCAGGCGCCGCCGCCGTGCCGTAGATGGCCGCCGTCGACGTGAGGCCGCCGCCGCAGCTGCACGTGGTGGCGGCCGCGGGGCCCGAGCCGCAGCAGCCGGCCAGCGCCTCCTGCGGCTGTAGCTGGTGGTGGCGCTCCTGCTCGCGCTCCAGCTGCTCGTGCACGTCGCGCTGCTGCTGCTGGAGGTGCAGCCGCTGGCGCACCTGGTGGGGGCTGCGCGCGGGCTCGGGCGGGGGCTCCGCGGCCCAGGGGGACGCCGGCCGCTGCGGCGGGGGCACGGGGTGCGGGTAGCTGGAGCCCTGGCCCATGGCGGCCGCGGGCGTGCTCTGGGCGTGGGTCAGCGCGCGCCCCCCCGCCGCATGCCCGCTGCTCTCGCCCGCCACCCTCACCGCCTGGCCATGGCCGGGCACGCCGCGCCAAGCCACTCTCCTCGCGTCCACGCCAAGCGGCGCCGTCGCTCGCTCGCACGCACGCTCGCTCGCGCACGCACCCGCACGCACTCGCTCACGAGCTCATTCCACGGCGGGAGGGCGGGCTCGGGCGGGCTCGGGGACCTCCGGAACTGGGGGCGGGGGAGGGGGCTCAGCGGTACTCCCTTCGACGTCCTTCGAGGCCCAGGACTCGCGCTCCAAGGCTCTTCTCGCGTCGCTCCTTCTCTGCCCTCGGCGACTTCGCTCCGCCCTTCGACGCTCGCTCGCTCGCTCTGGCCGTCGCCTCGGGGGACTCGCTCGGCGACTTCGGAAGACGGGCCTGCGGGGGAGAGGGAGGCGGGGTTATGCGACGTTGAGGAGGGAGGGAGGGGGTGGGGGAGAAGAGAGAGGATGAGGGAGGAAGGGAAAGGGGGTGAGGGAGAGGGAGAGGGAGAGAGAGGAGTGGAGAGGAGTGGAGAGGAGAGAGAGAGACGAGAGGAGAGTAGGGAAGAGAAGAGAAGAGAAATAACAGAGGCAAAATACAAACTTTATAAAACAGAGCGGCTCGCAGCTGACGAGGCATTTTGAAGTTGAGGGTATAGAGGGAAAAACAGCAAAAGCGTAATGTGAAAAAGGGTAGGCCTAAATAAAGAAAAAAATAGAATAATGAAAGCGAAAAAAAAGAGATGAGAGAGAAAGGAAAACAGGAAAAGAGAGAAGTGGGATGACAGGAATAGTCCAGACGAGAACATAGGGGAGAGAAGAGGAAAGAGAGGAGGAGGAAAAAAAAGGGGAGAAAGGAGAGATACGAGAGGAAAAAGAAGAGATACAAGAACACAAGATGATCCAAGATGAGACCTCAAGAAGAGAGGAGACAGGATGAGCTAAGAAGGGAGGGGAGAAGAGGAGAGACAAGAGACAGGAGAGGGAAGTGAAGAGAAGAGACGCGATGAGCCAACATGAGAAGAGACAAGAAATAAAAGAGGAGAGGAGATAGGAGGGAGGAGACAGGATGAGCCAAGATAAGCAGGGAGAAAGGAGAGAAGAGAGACTAAAAGAGACAACGAACCAAGATGAGAGGGGAGGAGAGAGAAGAGAGAAGGGAAGAAACACGAAGAGCCAGGATAAGAACAGAGAAGAACACCGAAGAGAGAAGAGGAAGAAGACCGAAGAGAGAAGAGGAAGAAGACCGAAGAGAGAAGAGGAAGAAGACCGAAGAGAGAAGAGGAAGAAGACCGAAGAGGGAGGGGAGCAGAGAGAATGGAAGAGACAGACAGAGCCAAAAGAAGAGAATCAGGGTCACGGGCGTGCACCTGACTTAGCTTAAGCCAAGACTCAAGCCGAGAGTCACAACCGGTCACCTGCTGTGGAGGGAAGGAAGGAGGGAAGGAGGGAGGGGGAGGGGGAGGTAAGGAGGGAGGGAGGAGGAGGGAGGGAGGGAGGGAGGGGGGAGGGAGGGGAGGGAAGGAAGAAGGGAGGAGGGTTGTGGGGTGGAAGAGAGAGAGAGAGAGAGAGAGAGAGAGAGAGAGAGAGAGAGAGAGAGAGAGAGAGAGAGAGAGAGAGAGAGAGAGAGAGAGAGAGAGAGAAAAGGCTAAGACGGACACAAAGATGGCAATTTGACACAAAGAGCCCTGTAAAACACCACGGGGGATTCTCTCAAATCTACCCCATCTACCTCAACTTCCACGGATCCAAACGGGCTATCAGTAAAACGTAGATTTTAAAATGCCAAGGAAAGGGCTGCGCAATAATGCTCTGTTTACCGATACTTAATCAACTCGCTCTTTGAGCAGTTCCGTTCTAGGGTCTTTTTGTAGTATGTCATAAAAAAGGTGTTTTTGCACAATAAAGAGAGAGAGAGAGAGAGAGAGAGAGAGAGAGAGAGAGAGAGAGAGAGAGAGAGAGAGAGAGAGAGAGAGAGAGAGAGAGAGAGAGAGAGAGAGAGAGAGAGTGGGGGGGGGGGGGAAGGGCGAGAGAAAGAAGGAAAGAGAGAGATTGAGAAGGAAAGAGATAGAGAAAAAGGAAAGAGATACAGAGAAGAGGAAAAAGGGAATTGAAAGAGAGAGAGAGAGAGAGAGAGAGAGAGAGAGAGAGAGAGAGAGAGAGAGAGAGAGAGAGAGAGAGAGAGAGAGAGAGAGAGAGAGAGAGAGAATTATGACCCGAACAGCCTTCATGTCCCTCAATTCAGAGCCACCACCCCGTGCCCTGTTATTCCACGCCACCCCCCACCCCCTCCCCCCCCCTAAAAAAAAAGGGGGGAGAGGGAAAAAGGGGGGAAAAGGGGGGAAAGGGGGGGGGGGGAAAAAAGGGGGGGGGGGGGAAAAGGGGGGGAAAAAGGGGGAAAAAAAATTTTTTGGGGGGGGAAAAAAAAAAAAAAGGGGGGGGGGGGAAAAAAAGGGAAAGGGAAAGGGAAGGGGGGGGGGGGGGAAAAAAAAAAAAAAAAAAGGGGGTTTTTTGGGGAAAAAAAAGGGGGGGCCCCCCCAAAAAAAAAAAAAAGGAAAAAGGGGGGGGAAAAAGAAAAAAAAGGGGAAAGGGGGAAAAGGGGGGGTTTTTTTAAAAAAAAAGGGGGGTTTTTGGGGGGAAAAAAAAAGGGGGGGGAAAAAAATAAAAAGGGGAAAAAAAAAAAAAAAAAAAAAAAAAAAAAAAAAAAAAAAAAAAAAAAAGGGGGGGGGGGGGGGGAAAAAGGAAAAAAAAAAAAAAAAAAAAAATTTTTCCAAAAAAAAAAAAAAGGGGGAAAAAAAAAAAAAGGGGGGGGAAAAAAAAAAAAAAAAAAGGGGGCCCCCCCCTTTTTTTTCCCCAAAAAACCCCCCCCTTTTTCCCTTTTATTTTTTTCCCCCCCCCAACCCCCCCCCAAAAAAAAGGGGGGCCCCCAACCCCCAAAACCCCCCCCAAAAACCCCCCCCCCCCCCCCAAAAAAAACCCCCCCCCCCCCCCAAACCCCCCCCCCCCCTTTTTTTTTTAAAAATTTTTAAAAAAAAAAATTTTTAAAATTTTTTTTTTCCCCCCCCCAAAAAACCCAAAAAAAACCCAAACCCCCCCAAAAAAACAAAAAAAAAAAAAAACAACCCAAAAAAATTTATTTAAATTTTTTAAAAAAAAAAATTTTTTTTTTTAATAAAAAATTTTTTAAAAACCCTTTTCCCCCCCTTTTTTTTTTGGGTTTTAAACAAAAAAAATTTTTTTCCCCCCCAAAAAACCCCCAAAAATTTTTTTAAAAAAAACCCCCCCCCCCTTTTTTTTCCCAAAAATTTAAAAATTCCCCCTTTTTCCCCCAAAATTTTGGAAAAAAGGTGGCCCCTTTTTTCCCCCCCCCCCCCCAATTTTTTAAAAAGAAAAAAAAAAAGGGAAAAAAAAAAAAAAAAAAAAAAAAAAAAAGGGGGGAAAAAAAAAAAAAGGGAAAAAAAAGGGGAAAAAAAAGGGGGGGGGGAAAAAAAAAAAAAAAAAAAGAAAAAAGAAGGGGGGAAAAGAAAAAAAAAAGGGGAAGAAAAGGGAAAAAAAAAAAAAAAAAAAAAAGAAAAAAAAAAAAAAAAAAAGGAAGAAAAAAAAGAAAAAAAAAAGAAAATAAAAAAAAAAGGGAAAAAAAAAAAAAAAGGGGAAAAAGGGAAAAAAAAAAAAAAAGGGAAAAAAAAGGGGAAAGGAAAAAAAAAAAGGGAAAACGGGGGAAAAAAAGGGGGGGGAAAAAAAAAGGGAAAAAAAAAAAAAAAAAAGGGAAAAAGGGAAAAAAAAAAAAAAGGAAAAAAACAAAAATTTTTTAAAAAAAAAAAAGGAAATTTTTGGGGGGAAAAAAAAATAAACAAAAAAAAAAAAAACCCCCCAAAACCTTTCCCCCCCCAAAAAAAAAAAAAAAAAAAATTTTTTTGTTTTTTAAAAAAGGGGGGGAAAAAAAATTTCCCCCAAAATTTTTTTTTTTTCCCCCAAAAAATTTTTTTTAAAATTTTGGAAAAAAAAAAAGGGAAAAAAATTTGGGAAAAAATTTTCTAAAAAATTTTTTTTTTTTAAAAAAAATTAATAGGTTTTGGGTTTTTTTTTTAAAATTTTTTTAAAATTAAAAAAATTGTTAAAAAAATTTTTTCTTTAAAAATTTTTTGGTTTTTTTTTTTAAACAAAAAAAAAAATTTTTTTTTTTAAAAAAACCCCCCAAAAAATTTAAAAAAAAAAAATTTTTTTAAAATGTTTTTAAATAAACCCAAAAAAAAAAGGAAAAAAACCTTAAAGGGGGTTTTTTTTAAAAAACCCCTTTTTTTTTAAAAAAATTTTTTAAAATTTTTAAAAAAAGGGAAAAGAAAAATTTTTTTTGAAAAAAAATTTTAAAAAAAAAAAAAGGGGGGGTTTTTTTTAAAAAATTTTTTTAAAAATTTTTTAAAACAAAAAAAAAAATTTTTTTTTCCCGTCAAAAAAAAAAAATTTTTAATTTCCCTTTCCAAAAAAAACCCCCCTTCCCCAAAAAAAACCCCAAAAAAAAGGGGGGAAAAAAAAATTTCCCCGGGTTTTTTTTTCCCCCAAAAAACCCCTTTAAACTTAAAAAAAAAGGGGCCAAAAAAACCACCCCCAAGAAAAAAAAAAATTTCCCCCTTTTAAAAAAAAAAAAAAAAGGGGGGGGAAAATTTTTTTAAAAAAAAAAAGGGGAAAAAATGGGGGCCCCGGTCGGGAAAAAAAAAAAAAAAAAAGGAAAAAAAAAAAAAACAAAAAATTTTTTTTTAAAATTTAAAAAAAAAAACCCCCAAAAACCGGGGGGGGGGAAAAAAAAAAAAAGGGAAACCCAAAAAAAAAAGGTTTTTTTTTTAAAAAAAAAATTAAAAAAAAAAAAACCCAAAAAAGGGAAAAAGGCCCCAAAAAAAACCCCGGGGGGTTTTTTAAAAAAAAAAAAACCCCCAAAAAAATTTTTTTTTTTAAAAAATTAAAAAAAAAAAACCCCCAAAAAAAATTTTTTTAAAAAATTTTCCTTTTTTTAAAATTTCCAATTTTTTTCCCCCAAAAAAAAAAATTTTTTTTAAATTTTAATCACCCCCCCCCCTTTTTAATTTTTTTTTCCCCCCCTTTTTTGGGCCCCCCCAAAAAAATTTTTTTTAAAACTCCCCCCTTTTAAATTTCCCAACCCCCCAAAAAAAAAAAAGGGGGGAAACCTTTTTTAAAAAAAAATTTTTAAAAAAAAAAATTTCCCTTAAAACCCCCCAAAACCCCCCCAAAAAAAATTTTTTCCCCCATTTCCCTTATTAATTAAAAAAAAATTTAAAATTTAAAAAACCTAAAAAAATTTTTTTCCCCCTTGAATTTATTTTTGTTTAAAAAAAAAACCCCCCCCTTTTTTTTAAAAAAAATTTTCCCAAAAAATTTTGGGGAAAAGGGGGGAAAATTTTTTCCCCCCCCCCCCTTTCCCCTTTGGTTTTTTTGGGGGGATTGAAAAAATTTTTTTTTTTTGGGCTTAAAAGTAGAGACTGAATCAAAAACATTGTGCAAACACAATTTGCCAATGAATTCAGGTCTCTATCACAGATGTGCGCACTTTTGTATGTTGAGTAACAGTAGGAGATAGTGGCGGTGGTGCTGCTGCAGGTGGAGAAGAATGAGGAAGGTAAGAAATTAGTAGAATAAGGAGAAGCAAGGTGAGAAGGATGCTGATGAAGAGAAACAGAGTATAAAAATAAATAAGGAAGAAAAGAGCGAGAGAAAGAGAGAGAAAGAAAGAGAGAGAGAGAGAGAGAGAGAGAGAGAGAGAGAGAGAGAGAGAGAGAGAGAGAGAGAGAGGGAGAGAGAGAAAGAGAGAAAGAGAGAGAGAAAGAGAGAAAGAGAGAGAGAGAGAGAGAAAGAGAGAGAGAAAAGAGAGAGAGAAAGAGAGAGAGAAAGAGAGAGAGAAAGAGAGAGAGAAAGAGAGAGAGAAAGAGAGAGAGAAAGAGAAAAGAGAAAGAGAAAGAGAAAGAGAGAGAGAGAGAGAGAGAGAGAGAGAGAGAGAGAGAGAGAGAGACGAGAGAGAGAGAGAGAGAGAGAGAGAGAGAGAGAGAGAGAGACAGAGAGAGACAGAGAGACAGAGAGAGACACAGAGAGACACAGAGACACAGAGAGAGACAGAGAGAGACAGAAGCAGAGAAAGACAGACAGAAAGAAAGAGAAAGACAGTTAGACAGACAGAAAGAGAAAGACAGTTAAACAGACAGAAAGAGAAAGACAGTTAGACAGACAGAAAGAGAAAGACAGTTAGACAGACAGAAAGAAATATAAGAAACAGCAAGTAGAAAAAGGAGGATGAAGAATACTAGGATGCATTAACAGGTATACAATAGCAAAGCCCACAGCCAGCCAGGGCAAGAGAACTAGCTGTACTATCAAGACACCACACGTCACCAATGACCTTGCCAATCACTGTCAGAATAACAATTTCATCAATACACACTACTGCACCTTCACCTTCTTGGGACAGCCATACCGGAATACCAGACACACATCTGCAAGCCACATAAGAGACCCAACTAGGCCTACCATCATATGGAAATGTGCAACATCTATCACCTACACCCTAAAATGCAGACACGAAAACCACCATTAATCTTAAATAATACCTATATAGAGCAGACAAGCAAATTACCCTTAGACTATACAGGAATACTTATCGAGGTCATGCAATGATGATGATGATGTTCATGCAAAGAGTTACTGTAACATGATAAACAGGTTTGGCCTCGCCTGACTCAGCTCCATGGCCAGAATATCAAAATGTTAATTGAATGGGACTCATTGATTAAACAATTACATGCATACATGTTTTGAGTGACACAAACTGCCATGAATACCCAGGAGAGCCAAGTCCCAATAATTCTTGTACTTAAAATTCCACAAATATAACACTTGACGAGTATATTAATTCTGTTCAACCCAATTACAAGCAGAATCTATTCATTCTACCCATTAAAAAAAAAATCATTCGTTCGAGATCGTAACGTGCTATTGTTCTTCCTGCCACTCTTCACACGGAATCTGATCAGCTGACCTTGACCAGGACAAAGGCTCTTTGCTGATAATGACATTTGGAAAGAAAACATCCAGGGATGAACTGTTATTGCTTCTAAATTAATTCTTTTTGGCTTATTATTCACTTCTCATTATTAATCTTGCCCTTATCACCATCATTTTCTTTCATATCAAATGCATCATTGTTAATAGTGATTAACATCGATGTGTTTATAATAGTCCCTTGTCAACACCATAACTACTATCACTACTACAACCTATACTGTTACAACCTTTCTAACAATCCCATGTAAAAGACATACCAACCTATTTCTCAAATATAACCTCAGGAACACACACACACAAAAAAAAATCCCCACTTTAAACCACAAGAGACAGACAAACAAGTACATCATATATACACCAGGAACTGTTACAAGAAACAGAGGGAAGTAGGGCTGCTTTTGCTTTCGCTGGACAAACACGAAGCTCTTGTGGGGTTTCAGCACAAATTGGTTACATGAGTGGCATATGCCAGCAAGATGCTAAGCAAGCATCAAGCAGTAAAATGACGGCAGCGTTGGCTAATCTTGGTTCTTATTTTTACGGAAACAGAGAAGCATCATTGTGGGGGGGGGGGGACATATATTAGTTGATAATGATATTGCTGATAAAAAACAACAATAATGAGTGATGACACTGACAAACATTGTGATAATAATAAAAATAGCTAAAGACTTTCATCAAATACTACTGTCAGGATAAAAAAAAGCATATCTTTTCCTTGCAACCCTGGAAATTAACGAGCCTATATATCACCTGTCAGTCCACCTGTTACACCATGGCTTAAAATTGATTCAACTGACACCATCTTTCCGCATCAATAACACATCAGGACGACAAAAAGGACAGAAACAGAAACAACTATAATGAATCTAACAACCGATAATAAAAATCTAAAAACTGGATTATCATGACCTTCATTATTATTTCCCTTTTTTCTTAGATCTTTGCAAATGTCAGGATCTTTCGATAATTTAATAATAACTGTACATCTTCCATCCTATTCTATCTCTCGAATCCTGACAGTAATCACATCTTGCTCACCTCTTTACCTTGTTCCTTTATCATCATTATTAAAAACACTGCTTAAAAACCCGTCCTTTGAGTAAATTCTCTCAACCATCAAAAATGTAAAAGAAATTGATTAAAACTCCACATTTAACAGCTGCACAAAGTACCCCGACACAAATCACCTTTTTAACAATTTACTTACAGATTGTATTTGCATTTTGTGTGTATTGTATTTTCCCTCAAGATGGGTCTCATTAGCATTATCTTCCGTGTGTTTTTTTCCTCCACAAAATCATTTCTTTGAACATGTTACACTTGAGATAAAGGGTCACCACTGTTTCTTTCGTGAATAATCTATTGTTTCAGGCGAGAAGAAAGGGAGGAAGAGGAGAGAGGAAGAGATAAGAGGACGAGGGAGGAGGCAGGAGAGAGAGAGCGAGAGAGAAAACCAATCATAATAAATTCAGATTTCTCACACCAGCCCTTGCCATAAATCCTTGGTACATTCCGCGAAACACGTCTCAAAAACAAGATCAATTACCTTTCTCGAGCTTAAACACAAAAAAAATCGAATACACTCGACGTATCCACAAGCTACAGCACGTAAAAGGGACACGAAAAAAAATGTGTTCTTTCACTTCCAGACTCAACAGTGCACTGAATGGTGGAAAATGGCCTCCGAACTCGTCATTCACACTCGTGACGTCACAGAGGCACCACTTTGTAAACAACGCTGAAATTGCGTTTTGGGGGGACCAGAGTTGAGTTTTTGGATAGTTGTTGAGATTTAAAGATTATTCATTGTGACTGAAGAATTGCGTGCTAAGCTTCTTTTGTTAATTTTGTAGGTTTAGTCACGAACTAGTTTTCGTGACGTCACGGTAGTACGGCAGTCACACTTAAGAGAAACTATATTGCCTTATTAACGGATAAAGCTTAAATATCTATATAAAATAGTATAAAATACGTAAATACCATATTAGATTAATATCTTAAGGTTATTATAAATTTTATAGTATATTAGCGATAAAATTTCCATATAGATACTGTACCTGAGATCTCGCATGACCCTCGTCGCGATGGATCTTTGGCGCGCTTTATCAGCTGTTTTTGGTCTCCCGGGAAGGAACAACAAGCCTCCAAATCCCGCATTTTCGCACTTAAATGAAGTCCTCGGCGGTAAGACAACATCGATAACAGCAAAATGGAATCGAAGAAGATGAGACCGACGAGATACGCCCATTTCGAAGGGCATACGGACCTCTGTTACACCAATGATGGAAGGTTCGTGGTTTTAGAAAATGCAAGGAAATTATTTTTTCACTTTGCTTTATATTTTTGTTTTATTTTTATATTTATTATGATTTGCGTTCAGGTTGGCGTGAACGGGAACTATGGGATAGTTCCATTGAATTGTAAATATCTTGTTCATAGAAGAAAATATTTCAAAAGGCATGGGGCGCGAAGGCAGGAGACAAGAGAACAGAAAACAGGGAAATACGAGAATAATCATGGAATTAGAGGAATGTAGACCCTATGTGTAGTATATAACGGAGTGATTAAATATGACAAATTTGGTAAATCTTTAGAAGGAACATTGCTAAATTTATTTTTACTTCCGATGGTAGGCCTAGTGTTTAATCTGGAGGTAGTTAAATTCTTTCTTATCAAATGCAAGTGCGCTCTGGCTTGCGTTGGCGATTTAAACATTATTCAGAATACTTCCACATTTGCAACCGT
>NC_091563.1:881151-891151 GCF_042767895.1 Penaeus vannamei
TGACCAGCCCAGGTTAGTTCCCTTGCCTTGATTCCTGCTGGCAAACAAGCAAGAGTCCAATGCGCTCGATGATGATATATGCGTTTGATGAGTAAGGAGTTTTCCGTCCCCAGTTAGACTCTCCTGCTGACTCCCAGATGCTAGGTAATCTTGGTGTTTTGCCATCAGACTCAGGCACACACTGTAAATCCCTAGCTACATGGTGGTGTGTCTGTCAGGAAAGTGTCAGTCAGAAAATTGGCTGATCACTCAATGGCTTGGCATACAAAGGTTTGTAAGCTTATGATCACATTATGCCGATTGATGAAAGAAGTCAGGTGTGTTGATGCATTTTGGTGTATTTTGGCATACTTGATTTCTAAAGTTTGTTGATCATGTGTGATGGTGACCTTATAATCCTTGTAATAGACCACAGGGACCCTCTGCAGGCAACTGTGGACACAAGGATCTCTCCTGCTTGTGATTATTCTTTAGTAATCTGAGAGCAGACTCCTTTATGGATAATTGATTGATGATGATAAGGTTGAATGGTTTCCAAGGCAATGAAGGGTTTCAAACTCCCCCCCACAGCAAGTTGGCGGTGCAGCACTTTTCAGCCTGGGGAGGAAGCAAGGAGTGGCATGTGGACATGCCTAGTGAGGAAGAAATCCTGGCTTTGTGCATTGGAGTGGGCTGGCTGGCTGTGGCAACTGACCGCAGGAACCTCAGGATCTTCTCAACGTCAGGCATACAGCGGGATGTCCTAAGCATCCCCGGCCCTGTGGTGTGTCTGGCCGCTTTTGAGGAACAGCTGATGGTCGTCTTCCACAGTGGGATGGGTGAGACTTCTTTCTCGTTAAGAGCTCTCAAGTTTAGTTCATTTTGAGTCTTGTACCTTTGCTACACTTCTGTGTTTGTAATGTTTGTCTAGGGAGGGTTCTTTTATGATTCAGGTGGTTAATCTATCAAAGAATTTCATAATGTTAAGTAATTTAGTGGAATATATAACCCAGCTGATTACATCCCTCCTGTAGGTGTCTCTGGCGATCAGCACATGGCAGCCATCGTCCTTAGCGTAAATGGAAACAAGCACCCCGTTCCCCTCTCTTGCCCCTTGCCCCTCTCCCCCCGCTCCTACCTGGCCTGGGCTGGATTCACTGACGAGGGTACTCCAGCCGTCATGGACAGTGCTGGCATCATTCGCATGATGCACTTCAAGTATGGCTACAACTGGACAGTCATCCTCAACACAAAGAATCATGTGAGTAGTTTGGGTTGGGGGATTTTGAGAGCAAGAGTGAGAGTGAGAGAGAGAAAAGGCAACAATTAATTAAGTATTTGTAACATTATATATGAATGTTGTCAATGAGCACATAAGGCTTAGAATTTATTATTATTATTTTTTATTATTATTTTGTTATTTTTGTTATTATATTATTATTGTTATTATTATTATTATTATTATTATTCTCTTCTCTTGCAGACAAAAGGCAAGAGTGACAATTACTTCATGCTGGGTGTGAGCGAAACACAGGGCAATGTACGATGCATTCTCTGCAAGGGTGGGCGCTATCCTCCTGTGTTGCCCAAACCCCATGTCTCTATCATTAGCATACAGGTATACAAGACTGAATCTTGCCCTTTTTTCATAAACCTTTGGGTTATCATCTTGATTTTATGTTGTTTAGCATAACATTTTCATTCATAATGTAAGTGAGCATGAAATATCACAAGGAAGTAGTAAGCAGATTATCTAACCCTCACCTGATTGTATTCTAGGTACCATTATGCGAGTTAGAAACGGAGAAGGGTGGCCTCGAAGAGAAGACGCTGCGCTCTGGTCTCCTGCTGAATTCCCTAGAGCGTCTTGGGCGCCAGGGCTATGACATAGAGGACTCGAAGAATGAAGCTGACAAGATCCTTAAGGAAGCCATGATTAAGCTGTTTGCTGTGAGTATTGGGTGTGGGAAGGGGAGGGGTGTTTGGATGGAAATTGAGGGTTACATTAGTTAATGGTTATTTCATGTGAATTTGATTTTACCCCCCCCCCCCCCTGACTCTGATTTATATTGCTCTCTTCATATTTTCTGAAAATTATATTTTGCATATAATGTCTCCTTTATACTTTTGTTTCAAAGACAAGATAAAAAAGTAAACTTTTTCCTCCTCTCCATAGCTGGCGTGCCGCACTGAGCGTGAGTCTCGAGCCTTGGAAGTCTGCCAGCTGATGCCATCATACCATACTGTCCAGCTGGCTATAAAGTATGCAGGAAAGCTTCACCGTCTCCAGCTGGCAGACAAACTGGGCGAGGTTGCATCAGCCAAGATGCAGGAAGAAATGGAGAGAGCTGCCAAGGCACAAGGGGTTGAGGAAGACGATTTACAAATGTATAGTTTTGTGACTTAGAAGTAGAATGTGAAAGATTGATGTTTTATTTGAACTTCACTATACAGTTTGCTTGATGAATTGTGATTTTTTTTTTTTTTTTTTTTTTCTTTTCTTTTCTTTTTTTTTCTTTTTTTTTTTCTCTTTTTTTTCCCCTCCCCATCACCAAGGAGAATATATAAGGTTGCCATTTCATTTCTGATGTCCTTAGGACTATTTTTATTGTTTATTCATAAAATCCTGCTGCAAGATAATGACAAGAATTTGTTGCTTTCTACACCACTAATTTTAATTTTGAGATGGAGTTGCATTAGAGTTGTCTTTATCATCAGGTACGGCAGCGGCATGAGAAGAATAAGAACAAGAGATGAAGATGAGGACGAAGAGGATGATTACTCTGAGCAGGTTCAGGAATCAGTGGAAAATGAGGAAGCGGTTGTTGGTAAGAAGTTTGTTTTCTCTATCTATTTATCTGTTTTATCTGATTTATGGTCTGTTTAGTTGTAAGCCTTATAAATAAAAGTTATTAGTATAACCCACAACCCCTCTTCCTTTCTCACCCTGCAGACAACCCATTACTAGCAGCTGCATCGAGAAGAGAGAATACCACCCCACGTGGAGGCCTCCTCTCCTCGCAGAACTCAAAGAACCCCTTCAAGAAAAGTGGCACTCCCTCATCAGCACCGCAGAGTGGGAAGCGAGGCATCAATGTCATCGATCAGTTCAGAAAAGCCCAGAAAAAGATGGACTCCAGCCCAGTGTTGAGGCCTGTTGTTAAAAAACCACAGGTAGGAGAAGACAAGAGGTCTCATGGTTTAGAACTGGGAATTCTATATCTGATGTACAGTATATGTTCTTGTGTAATTATATTATCAGCCTTATACTTACCTTCTCTTTTTTAGAGTAATTTTTGAATGGTTTGGTATGAAACTTTTTTTTTGTTTTTTTATGATGTACTAATCCATGACCCATCTTCATTGCTTTGCTTCATTTTATCATGCCTATTGCTTATTGCTTTTCTTTATCTCAGGCCAAGCAAACAACACTCAAGAAAGAATCGCAGGAAGAGCCACCGGTTCCTTCAGGGAAGGAAAATGTCTCGGAGAATATACCTGAGGAGACCCCCAAACCATCTGCAACAAACCCATTTAAGAAAGTGGAGAAGGCCACTGATACTCCTCCCAAGAAGCAGTCAGCACTACAGCTGTGGTTGGCTGACAATGAGAAAGTTGTGAAGGAAAAGTACCCTGATGCCAGTGAGAAGGATCTACTGGCCAAGGCTGCAATGATGTTCAAAGATGTGGATGCTGATACAAAGCAGGTAAGTTTTTTTCTGATTTTTTAAAATATACATTTATATATCCTTCCTTCCATCTTTATAATTCAGTACTTTTTTTTTGTTTAGTGCATCTGTAGCCATTGTCCGCTTTCTCTTTTGGTAATGCTAAAATATTTTCAATTAGAATATCCTAGATCACAAATTGTCTCTCTTGAACTCCTACTAAGAATGTAAATAACAATAAGATGAATAAACCTTAATGACAATCACCACCAAACCCTCCAGAAATACAAAGCTCTGGCAACTGGTACTCCTACGGCAACAACGACACCAGCAGCAGAAACGACCACAGCCCCAAATGAAGAAGATAAAAAGCGAAAACGCGAGGAAACCACTCCAGAATCTCCCATTGAAAAGAAGGCCAAGGGTTCAGGCTTAAACAAGCTTGCTGCATTTGCTTTCAACAAAGATTCATAGTTCTTGTGATGGCTTTTTGTATATATTTGTGTAAATGTTTTTATAAAGAGATTAGTTTTAACTTTTTCTTTTAATGTACCGTTTTCTAGAGATATTTACCTTAGGTTTTTTCATATATAACGGAGTAGAATTATTTTGTATTTATTTTTGTTCATCAGATCTAATTATAGTTGTGGATGCAACATATTAAATACAATAATATGCTTTAGAATTTGAAACATTGTAAAAAATATATATGACAAACCATTGATATTTATTTTATAAAATTAATTGAAAAATCTGTATAAAATTATAAATCTATTTAACCAGGAAGATGTGAAGTAACCCTACCATCTGAGAAACAAGTGTACAAGATGCTTCCTTTCTGAATAAAGCAGAAAATACATGATAAAGTAGTTCATATTTTCATGTTATGAATTCAAGAAGTATTTTTTATTAATAATCATAAAACAACAAATCTATCTATCTTTCTGTCTATATAATATATAAAGCAAAGTACTTAGAAAAATGCAAAATCTTTTGGAACAAACATTCCCATGGTGATTTATTTTTGCCATTTCTTAAATGTAACACATGGCAGAGGGTGAAGAGAAAACAAAAACAGATTTTCTCTAATTTAATAAAGTTTCATATAAAGTGTCAATCAAGTGACCAAGTATAATTGGAGTTTATCGTATAAAACACATCACCTAAATACTATATACAAAATCAATGCAGAAACAAACAAAAAAATATATTTATATGTATTGAACCTATAATGAAGTCTGTTTCATGAAACAATAACAATTCAAACTTTTGTTTATGGCCATTGCAAATGCGAAAATCACATCCAAACTGGCGTAACGCTGGCTTCTCTGTATGCCATCATTGTTACTGTATCGCAAATTTCAAGCAAGAAAAATTACTGTAAACTGTTCTTGTGTTCTGCCAAGTTCACTCGGTGGCAGCACAAATATACGTAGATTACAATGTTTCTTGCTTTGGCCTGCTTTCATCAGCTGTTGTTGACATGACTTGGGAGAAACACCCAAGCCAGTTTTATCTCGTGACGATAAGCACACTTTGTTCTTTTGTTTTATTCAAAATAGCTGGATGTCAGAGCAAAAAAGACTTCATTCAGTGTCCTATAATCTCCAATAAATTTAAAGAGTAACCTAAGAGCTTTGCCGCACTTCAAGCTTGTACGATAGCTTTATCATTAACACAAAGGATGAGGGAATCAGAGCGAGCTTTTCTATTATTTGAATGTTAAAAAGACAACTATTTTCCTAATGACTGAAAAGAAGAGAAAAGATCCTGACAGTTGTTTATAAAATCAAATATGAAGTCAGAATGATAAAAATCCCCCCCCTCCCATTATACTATACGTATGTATATATAAACTTCTCTTAGACTTGATATATAAACAATTTCTAAATCAATTAGTTAATTCTGTGAACACATTTGCTTGCCTGACAGTTAAGTAAATTAAGAATCCAATAATCTGCCTTGTAAGTACAATTTATACCTGTCAAGTGTTGTATCATTACTAATGCAAAATGGGTTTTCACAATATTCACAGTAAAAATCAAACCCAGTGCTCCATTCTCCATTACAGGTTAATGTAATGGTACAAATTCATCTATATTAACCTAAATGAAAACAGAGAAGCAGAAGAAAACAGTTACTGCATCTAACAGTCATCTATCATAACTTTTCAAGCCCCTACCCTTCAAAACCCAAGCCATAGTTTAAAGAAAGTCTATTTAATTAAAATCTCTATTTACCATATAGTACAGATTATATTTATCATATAGTACACTGTATTGGCTGCAACAAAAATGTAAGGCCAATCACCTTTATAACAAACTTCTGGTAAAGCCTCTAGTCATTGATTTATATATAGGATATATATAATCTTTGATATCCATTCCCCTCCATATCCCAGTGGGCCGTTTATGAACAGTGTCGACATTTGTATTTGAAACAATGAGAGGTGAACTTGAAAGATAATGAATTTAATGTAAAAACCTAACATATTTTTTTGGTCTCCTACAAAATCAGGTTTTACCATGATCAAATAAATCGAGAATGATGACCTATGCAACATGTGTTAAGACTGCAATGCTCTGGCTCTACTTATCATATCAATCATCAGATAATATAAGAGACAAGTATATATATATAAAAAAAAAATAAAAAATCATAATTACCTATGCCTGTCAAATGTTACCATCAAAAAAGAGACAAGCTATGACATACCATTAAATCTTTTTTACACTCAAGACGAATTCCACTATCAATATCTATTGTACAACAACCCTAAAGTAATCTCTTGCATTCTAAAACTGCATAACTCTACACATCTGTTTACATCTGTCATGCCTTGGCAAACTACAGAGAAGTGGAAGGGTATTTAAGGCCCCAATACAGAACCAGAGCACATTTTTCTTTTTTTTCTTTTTTTCCTTCACTATGCTGTGACAATTTGGTGAACAACCTAAAGAAGAACCTAAAAACACGCAGAATAATGCAAGTGAAATAAATGACACTTTTTTTTCCAAATGCATGGTGTCAACTGGCTTCTGTGTACTTCAAATTTTAGTCAGAAAAATAATTATTTTTTTCTTTTTCCTTGTATATGGTCTCTTGGGAAATTATGAGTTACGGAGCTTGGCTAGTCTCTGCGTCAGTTCATCCTGGTCTTGGCTAGCCTGTGTTGCCCCTACCCCAATTGTGGACATACTGCCTGATGGGAGCTCCATGTTCAACTCCAATCTGGAAAAAATGTATATATATTCCTTGAGAACTTTAGCATGATCCTTGCCCAAGAAGAAACAAGAAAACTGTAATATTGTTAATAATGATGACTAATCTGCTTTGTGATGGGTTAAACATGAATAAGAGTAACAGCTTTATATTTTCCATTATTAAACTTCAAGGAGATAACACAAGAACAAAATAAAAATAGCAAACATACCCAGCTTCATCAGCAGCTTGTGACATGAGACCATTAACGGCATCCTGGGGTATAGCAGTGGTCACTGTGTCGCTCATGGCAGTGTCCATGTAGGAGCTCTGCACATCCAGATCCTCAAACTGTTTCTCGAACTTGTCCATGAGACCAGAAATTTTCTCGAGATTCATGCTCTTCATGGCTGCATCCAGGTTCTTTACCACACCCGCCATACTTTGTGTTACCTGCAGGGCGAGGCAACGAATGAATGACTACTTAGATATGTGTCATACTTCATGTTTTAACTAAAAATTATTGTTCTTCCATTCAGATTCCCATTAGGACTTTAAACATGATTGATTTTCTCAAGTATCACTATAACCTGCAAGACATGGAGTTAGAATTTAATTTTAAAAAGCCTACAATAATGACTCAAAACATTCTGTAAAATTTTCAATGGCTAAGATTTCCAAATCTAAGGTTTTTAACCATTTATTTCATATTGTATTGCATAGTGTTTAACTGAGCATATAAGGAGGTTTCTCCTTACAGACAAGTCCCCTTCAAAGTACATTAGATTTAAAAACTGGTACACTATTTTTCCCACCTCTATTTCAGCGCAAAAATTATGCAGTAAGGATAAAGTACAACAACTGATACGGTCTAGCATTAATCTTTAACCCACAAGCCCAAGAGAGCTAACATCTGCCACCTTTACTTTACTGAGCTTTGTGTGTTTGGATGGCTTCTTGCACCAGACATACAACCACTCTCCTAACTCCCCAAGGATCCCCATATTCCTATTCCTATTCAGTTACCTCCTGGAATGGCTGAGCTGCTTGTGACATTATTTTTTGGTTTGTAAAATCTAGGCCTGCAAACAATAACAACAAAATTGCCCCTGATAGAACAAAAATTTACAGCTGAGAAATAGTGGTCTTTAGAATTTAATGGATTATGTACTTCCCTCTTTCAGCTAAATAATTAGAAACTGGTGCTTCTTTACCATAAAAGAAAAAAATCAGTATGTTGAAAAAAGATATATATATCACAGTTCATTGGCAACTCAGCTATGTCTGCTAAGGGAACTCGCATTCATTTACTTAAAATATTAGCTCTTAAAGTAATAGTAATTCCACACAAAAGTTTGCTGCTTATTTCAGTACTTAAATTTCCCATTTTATTCCCCTGAACTTTCAAGGAACCATCCTGACATACCTTGCGCTGTGTGACAGCCGTCTGGACC
This sequence comes from Penaeus vannamei, assembly GCF_042767895.1. Classification (NCBI taxonomy): domain Eukaryota; kingdom Metazoa; phylum Arthropoda; class Malacostraca; order Decapoda; family Penaeidae; genus Penaeus; species Penaeus vannamei. Next base: position 889,454 of record NC_091563.1, read on the forward strand.
CTAGAGGCTACTGCATCGACTCTGGCTGACATGCGGAGGTAGTTCAGGGCCTGGCTTTTGTTACGGATGGAATTCTCGGCATGAATGCGAGCACCATCCATGTTCCCCTTGGCTATGGCCTTCTTCACCTTGGCTTTCTCTGCTTTCTCCTCCTTCTCGCATTTCTTTGACTGCCGGTCCAACTCCTTGGCAGCAAACTTGAGGTTGAAAAGATGCTCTGAAATAAAGTTTAATGTTTATTGAGGGTAAATCTTGAATGTGTTTATGACTGAATTATTGCTGAATTTAAATGCTTCAAAATCATTTGTAGAAAATAGTGGTACTTCCTCTTGTAAATGAGATATAAACCTATCTATAAAAGACAATTTAGCAGTGACAGACTGGAAACACGGCCAGCTAGTTACTTCATTTTGGGTAAATGTTTAGAATATCTTATCATAGGACCTGCTGTTTTCTACCCAAATCCAACTGAATCTTGGTGTTACCTGTAATGGCGGGCTTGCAGCATTGTGACAAATGTAGAAAAAGGAGTGAATGAGCAGGAACATAGTGCAAGAAATGTAATTTTTTCTTGTTTGATTATATCTTTGTCAGAAATACATGCATTTCTAATCAAATGCATCTCTTGCACTATGAAGATATTCTTTTTCATTCATACTTTTCTCTACAAATGTACAGATGTCTTCTGATCTTTTCCATTCATTTGTAATGACCAACAATTAAGATAGTAAAGATAAAAATATTGAAATAAAAATAAAGTCATCAATCAATCACAGACTTTTTAAGAATTTTCAATTACATTATTCTGCACAATAGGGAAAGGATATAAAAAAACATATGATAAATGAATACTCAGTAAACTTCCAATAAGCACTGTGTGTACATATTGATCTAACCGTATCTTCCCAATCATTTAGATTTTATTATAAAATTTAAATTCACTGGGTTATCAAGTTTTCATGATTCTCCTTTGCAGTAACCATTACCAACATACTCTTGACAAAAGGGAGCAAAGACTTTGAAATATAACAGCCATATCTATTCACAAATGGCAACAAAAAATAAGAATTCTTCCAATATGGTATCATTACTATTTCTGTTTTTTCATTTTCAATTGATCATCTCCCAGGCACTGCATCAAAGGTATCATCAAATATCAAATATCAAAAGTATAATGTATCGAACTACAAGCCTGAGAATGACTTTTGTCATATTTGATCATATTTACAAATGCTATCATATTTACTGTCGTTACTATTACTATTCTCCATCCTTACCACCTACAATATTTTTTTTTTCTATTCTTGTCACTGTTGCCTCCCCCTTGCCATTCTTGTCCTTTTTCTCTCATTTTTCTTTCTCTTTCTCTCTCTCTCCTTCCTCCCTTTGCATTTCTCTGTCTCTCTTTCTCATGCCTCTTCCCATCTACTAATCAACTAACAGGTTACAAAGTAAATCCATTACCTTTGTTCCTATGAAAAAAATTGAGGGGTACAGTATCCAAATATTTATAAATGTATAAAACTGAAAGACAGCTGTCTGCACCTATTTGGGGCTTCAAAAGACCAATCTTGTATGTGCTCAATTTGCCTAGTTTTTTGTCATTATGATCTCCCACAATACTATCATTACATAACTATTACTTTCTCAGGAATTTCTGAAAGTGCATTATTACTTTCCCTTCCTTCTTTATTGCCT
>NC_091563.1:901151-906151 GCF_042767895.1 Penaeus vannamei
AAATAACTAAGTTCTTCCAATGCATTAGTAAACAATTAAGAAACCTTTACATATAATATGAAAAAAGGCAGATAAATTTTGAGGCTGCTCTATTTACCATGAATTACCTTCACTGTGACCTAGTAATTCAACAATACAACAAATCCCTTCCATCTTTATGCAAAAGCAAACAAAATATGTCGTGTGTGTCATGTTGCACGAGGCCCTTGCATGACAGTGGGCAGTCTTACTGTGATGATCAATTTCTGATATTTCAGTGCATCCAGTCTCATTTGTCCATAATTGATTTCATATATCAAATATTTTACAATATTTCCTGGCATATTGTAACTTCTTTACACCATTTGAATATCTCTATTGTGTGTAGATATTTTTTTTCTGGTACCTTTTGTAACATTTATATTCTGCTAATGACCAAATGTTTCAACTGAAGTGGAGAAAGCATCTAATTTCAACTTTCTTCGAATAAGCTTACATATTCTAAAATGTATATTATTAAGATTTATTAATGAACAAGATCAATACTTTCAAGGTAATACTTTTCTTAATGTTTTTATTCCTGAAAAAATATTAACTGAGGATGTATTTAGTTTTCCTTTGGAAAAATTTATCTTTGTTGAATGTACAAGATGCAAAAATTCATAATCCTTCGAAATGGTTGATAAAACCAAGATGGAGACAAGCTGAAAGTCATCTTCATATTTTAATAGTTGAGAGGGAAATTGCAAGCATATGCAGAATATCAAGCACTGACGTTTTTCCAAGTAGAACAAATTATACAAGCTAAAAACATCTTTTTCCCGTTGTACTTCCTACATATGGATTTCATGGGATTTCAAATGTTACAAACAGGGTGTTCCAAGCAGCAAGATATCCAAACAGAAGATAGAAACAGCAGTTGCACTTACAGTGGGTATACCAGCAAATACAAACAACTGTAATAAATGGCTTATTTTTCTTACTTCCCTCTGCATGACCCTACCTCACCTAAAAAGCAAACTTGCATTCCCAAGAAAGTACTTTAACCTCTTCAGACTTAGAGAGAGGAAGAATCATAACATCAGAAAGTCTATCTCTGCATGATCAATCTGTGAAAATGTAAATGTAAAAATTGGAAATCGTACTAAATCTTCTCGATTTCTGGCTTTCTCCCCAGAAAGCTAGCTGGTCTTAAACACAGGCTCTGGATTGTAATAATGTTCTTAAAGTTCTTGTGCCTCTTTTCCACTAAACTTAGCTCCTTACTATACTGGAACATGCACACCACACCTAACCATCAAAGGATGTTTTTTTTTGTTTTGTTTTATAAAAATATATTTAAGAGACATTTGTCCATTTGGAAAAGATAAGGGGCTAAAATGAAATCCAATGCTAAACAAAAATAAATTGAATCTATACAAGCAAGGTTTACAATGAGATTTAAAATAACCCAATCTAACTTCTGGTCAGCAACTAACAACTCATAACAAATAAATACACAAGCAAACCTCAATAAACCAGAGGAGGAAAAACAAAGATGAACATTCTCTAACCAGGAACTGCAAACTCATCCTTGAATCATCTCGCCAAACCTTCAATAATTTCTGTAAAGTAGTGTTCTGTGGTCATTCCCTGCTGAAGATTTTCCTATCACCATCAAAAAATTAGTTCCACACTCACACACTCCACGCATGGCACAAGCACCATTAATTCTAATAGGAATGACACCCTTACTTGGAACACAGGAAAACGTGCTATGGTATTTTAACCTGTTGAATGTTGTTTGCTTTGTGGGTTACTTCAAGCCCACTCCAAATTGTAAACATAGCCTTATAACCAACAGTTAGGTAGCTGTGAATTCTCTTGAATCATATTGGGAGAGCAACTGCAAAAATAGAAATCCCCATCACTTTAATGTGATCATATCCACAATACTTCCTTACCTATGGAATTTAGAAGAAGAAAAAAGTTAAACTATCATGATATTCCAATAACATACAAAACAATGACAATCTTTTAATAATTTCTTAACAGGCTATCACCAATATCACTTATTTCAATGCTATACATTCCAACAATACAATGCACTTCATACCTAGAAGGGTTACGATATGTAATTTGAAAAAAGGTTTAGGCAAATATTGCAGGTGCCACCCTATGTCTGGGAAAAGGTTATATAAGTATGACAATTTGACAATTGGCTAATAAATTGAAGGCCTACATTCTACACCAATTTTCCATAAGTTTTATATATATATATATATATGTATACATGTATGTATGTAACTTCATTGTATGTGTGTGTGTGTGTGTTTGCGTTTAACTTTCATTCTTTGTGTGTATTTGTTTATATGCATTCATGTTCATGCATAAGTGTACATATGTATGTATACAAATGCATGTACAATTATGTACTTATAATGTGTACTGTGTGCATCTGTATGAATGTGCATGCATGTGTACATACAAGTGTTCATGTCATGTGTTATGATCTAATTAGTTTGATCTCTTTATGTTCTAGTTTAATGCAAAACCTTAAATAAACTTATCTATTCCACTTCCACAAAAAAGGCACCCTAGTAATTAGACATAATGGATATATGCCAAACAATTATAACCTTACCTCTATACACTTTTAAAGGAGAGAGAGAAAACAACAGATAAAAGTGACTACTTATGTGAAATAAACCAATAATCATTTTAACATTAATCTTTATTTGGAATTTCTTAGGCAATATCAAAAATTATTCCACATCACAAACTGTCAGGTTTTAAAAGATAGATTTCTTAAAACCACTCTTCCATAAACACAATGCATCACCGGTTACATTACACAATTTTCTAACAAGGCTGAAATTCCAAGGTAACCATACATGCTCACCTGACAGAGGGACTTTTATGGTGATAAAAAATATATATAAATACAAATATTCCTTTTTCCTTCTGGCTTACAGGTTATCTTAGTTATGAATCTACTATGATGGAAAAAAAGAAAAGAAAGATAAATAGATTAGAGAGGGGGGGGGAAAATAAATAAATAAAAAATAATCATGATAATCTGTAGAGTAACATCGTCATTTTCAAGAAATACATCCTGACTGATACAATCTAGTTTTGTTACATCACAGCATAAAACCTGTCATATGTACAGAGCCAAATTTCCATCTGTGATAACAAAGGATATACAGTGAAATCTTGTGAATTCACAGTGTCAGAGGAGCAATCTGATCTTCAGAGACTATTTTTCCGAATTGCCTTCATAGTCGCAAATGTGCCTTTCTTCACAAGCCGGGGGGGATAAAATCCTTCTGGAAAAACAAAAGGCCAGAGGAAGGGACATAGGCAATATGTTTAGAATTTACAAAAGCCGAATGATATTACGAGTCGTCAATTCCTTTGAAGTTTTAATATCACTCTACTGATAAACATTTCACAAATCTGTCTATGTAAGCTGAATTACCTGCATTACAAAGTAGTGACCTTTCACTGTACAATGGGGAGAATAAAGTCAAATCAATGGAAAATATACAAGAGAAATCTCAACACCAAGTCTAGTTGATATATCAAATATTCTACAAGCAAAGGTGGATAAAATAACAGGAATCCCTAAACACTGCATGAGGTAGGCAATTCTGCTCATCTGTGTATCAATCTCTCTTTCTTTTCCTTTTTTTTCTATTTTCATGTCTCTTATGGATTGGCACCTAAGTAATTCTTTTTTCTTTCCTTCTTTTCAAAATACACATCTTCCTATATGACATTTTTCAAATAATCAAATTTTACACACAAACACACTTCAAGAACTTTGACTATTATTGTCTCCAGCATTTCAAACCAAAGGCATCCGAGCCTTGCACGATTTCTTGCGGCAGCATGAAACATCCCAGAGACTGCCAAATCTGAAGGTTCTTTCTCTTGGCTTGAAGCCGGGAGACTTGACAGTCAGAGAGGAGCATCTCGGCACTGAGACAAGCTACACAATAGCTGTATTCCCAATTTTGGATTAGTTTAAAAATTCTTGGGCTTATCAGATTGTCTAATTTCTTCCAATAAATCCTCATGCAATAACAATATATATATATATATATATATATATATATATATATATATATATATATATATATATATATATAATGTGTTTGTAAAGCATAATAAGAGTTTTGAAAATACAGCCTTGACATTCCTCAATAGTCTGACTGCTTCTTTTCCTCCTTCCACTGAATTGCAAAAAATTCCTATCACTCTACATCCAACTCACAGATTTGCTTTCCTATTTTCTCCTCCTCTTGAACAGAATACTGTTAATCTTCACTCAAAGCATACCCTGCTCAGACTCTCAACAGCGGAAATCAACTCTTTACTCTGAAGTGAAATAGCAAGTGTAGATCCAAGATAACAGGTTCCTTTCCCATCCATGTGTTATCACTTCTGAGATTCTTTTTTTTTATTTTTTTTCCTTCTTTTTTTTGACTTTATAATAATGATTATTTCATAACTAAAATAATGATTTCTTACATATTTGTACTAATAAGAGAAACGCAGCAAAGAATGTGTGTTTGCGTTTGTATGTATACAAGTGCCAATATGTGTTTGTTAATATGCTTGTGTCTGTTTGCATCAGATGTTATATTTGTGCATGCAAGAATATCTCTATACAAGAGGGTGTTTACCCACAAGTTTTTGTATTTGTACATTATTCACAAACATACAAATGTTTAAGTGCATATAACTGTTTATATAAGCATTTCATTTATATGTTTATGAATGGGCATGTTTGCATGTCAAATGTAATAATTCTGAAGTCTTGAATTTAGAACAATCATAATGAGAAAATTTTATGGCATCCTTTTCTTCCAGACAGTCTTCATTTTCAAAGCTGCAAATTTCTAAACCTGGAAAGCAACACATCACTAGCAACCACTCTATAAAAGGCGTTCCTCACCAACAACAGTTTGAAGTTCATTTCACACTTTCTCTTCTCTTTTAAAGCTCTAAGATTTGACTCTGTGTGTCTCATTTTA
>NC_091563.1:916151-921151 GCF_042767895.1 Penaeus vannamei
GTAGGGGTGCTGGGGCCCATGGGGGTCGTTGCCGTTGCACCGGCCTGGCTGGGACTTGAGGGGACACTAGCAGAGCTAGGAGCTGTGGGAGAGCTCTGGAGCTGCAACTCTTTCAGGGCCTGGCTGCGGGTACAGACTGTGCGCTTGGGAGGTGTGGTGAAGGCTGTCACCGGATTTGCGCTTTCTGCATGGCCATTCATCATCTTGGTTGGGGTGCTTGGGGCAGAGCTTGGGTGTGTACGACTCAACTGGGCACTACTTAGCTCTGGGTTCATATCACAACTATCACCACCATGTGTTTCGCCTCTGGGCCCCTCTGCATCATCTGCAGCTGGGGGTGACCTGAAACATACAATGAAATTTATTCTTTTATTGTCATTTTCATAATGGCCTCTTACCTCTGGTATCGCAGAACTCAAATCTATATAGACCTGAATAAACATAACATTTTGCATGCATAAAAGTTCACAGACAGACACACATGCACAAAAATTTTCCACAGTAATCTTTCTGTCATTTTTAAATGATAAAACTCAAGGATACATATTTTTCAGGAAGATAGACAATTTTTGGATATGAAAGGAAAAAGTTTCCATCCCAAACAAATTCACTAGCAACTCAATATCACATCCTCCCAGAATCACTTCCACTTCCTTTTGCGAGACCTGCAAGGGCACCAACCTTGAAGGAGAGAAGTATGTGGTAATCTTGGTTTCCTTCTGTGTTGTGCTTGCAGTGTGACCTAATTTGCCATTGGAGAGGGAACCGTTGACCACTTTTGCCTCTAGTCTCGAGTCCTTGGGTCCCTTTGGCCCGTCTAGGTGACTAAGGACAGCATTCTCATCCTTGCTGCTACGGTCAGTTCGACGCTTTCCTGAAAGGCAAAATAGTTCTGGTTATCCTTTCGCGAACAGGAAAGGGTTAAAAAGGCATAAAATTGAACAAATATCAACATGACAGGGGAATCATGTTTACAAGTGATGGTACTAAGAACAATTCTCTCATGTCTTATGTATTATCATTTGTTTTTAGTAACCTAAAATAGGAAAAAAGAATACAATTAAACAAATGTTTCTCTTGAAAGTTCAAGGAATGGGTCAAATGTGGTTGATTAGGCCTAGAAATGAACTCTTTCACGGCTATGCACTTCTGGAGTTATCCTTATGTAAACAACCTACAATAGACAAGAGTGCATGCATATGCATATGCAGCATATATATATATATATATATATATATATATATATATATATATATATATATATATATATATATATATATTTTAGGTGTCATTGCATTAAAATGAAATGTGGAATATTACCCATGTTAAATATCTTGTGACGGTGATCAAAAAAACATCTTTTACAGTTCTGAACAACCTGCATGGAATAATATGTCTTTGGTAGTTCCCCCCTGTGCAGGTAGTGGATAGCCTAAAATACATCAGGGACACGACTAGGACACTGCAAGCTAGATCTATTTAACATCTGAAAAGTCAGCTGCATTCACTGTTGAAAAGAATAAATAGTTGCTTTAAAAGCCCAGACTTTCTGCCTTCTAAGAAAACTACATACGATGCTGGCCACATGCTTGATGTCTGATCTCTTTTTTCGTGCAAAGATTGTGGAATGGGTAATTTTGATTCATCCCCCCACCCATTGATCCAGGTGATATGCACTATGGATCATGAAAAAATTTGGCCAAAGGCTGGGTGATGAGAATGTGCTATAGAATGACTTGTCATGAGATATAATTGCCAATTGGCAGATGATAGGAACATTGTGCAGAGAACACAACCATCTTGTATCATCACCGGTAAACAGGGTAGAATGTACCATCCATTAGTTATGCTTGAAAGAGGGCCAGCTCAGGGGAGGACACCATTTCCATGCATACATAATTTTGTTATCATTCTCACAACAAGTTGTAGACTACCTAGAGAGATATGGAGTCTGAACAAGGAAAACAGTCTATTCATCTTGATACAGCATTACAAAGAGCAGGCCAGGACTCTTGTTGGCCTGCCCTACAACCCACACCAAGTAGAGTCCCTACTAAAGTATGCCTAATGTCAGGTATTTGGTCCATGGTACATGGGACGGGACGCATCAGGTCATAATTTGCTGTATCATGTGCAAGAAGTATCATTCATCTAACATGCACATGCTATCAAAGTCTGGCCAATATTATTTTCATCGTCAATTAAACATGTTTAGTATAAATAGATATAATCTGTTGGCACTGTTTGTACAGTTGTGTTCCCACCCATTTTTTTGTAAATGGAATGTAGTGAGAGTGAAGGAATAATTCTGGCATTGTTTGGCATATTTCATGATGCTAAGTACCTTCTCTTTTGCTCTTCCTTGTTTTCTCTCCACAAGCCACAGAGTTGCCCCAAGATATGCATCATTTTTACTTTATATATATCTAAATACACATTCAATGATTTAAAGAGAAAAACAGACATGAACAAAGTGCAATTTCCTTCTAATCCCTTTGATTACAACAAATGACTTCATTTTAATTCAAATGTGTTTGTCCTACAATAATTCTTTAAACACTGATACTCCAGTGTACAATATCTGACACGACCACATATTTGCAAAAGTAAATGCATTCGAGATATGGATCCCTCTGGGTTCCGTCATGGCTCAAAGCTGCTTGCTATATCAGTAAGCAGTAAGATGCCATTTATAATAGCACAAGATATTGGATATCATTTCCATGTTTTCATTACACAATTTTCATATTTGCACATATGTAAAGGAAGCACACAAAGAATATAAAGGAAGCAGTAAAGCTTTGTTTGACGTTACCCTATGAATAGTAGAAAAGTCGATGGTGAAGGAGAATTATTTGAGAAATCAGTTTTACTGGATAATAGCAGACACACTGACAATAACGATCTTGGAAACTTAGGTTGGAGTGTACAGGTTCAGCCAATAGTGTCAGTCAGAAATCCTAAGTATATTTTGAATCATCCCTAAACAGTGTGTTGTACATCAAACCAATTACTGATGGGTGTTGCTATTTCATGATATAGCTCTCGTGCAAATAAAGGCCAAAAACAAGACATGATACAAGGACATCCCTCCCAGGAAAGGATCATTATGTAGTTATTCCACAGATGAGAGCGATAGTCAAGCATTAGAATCATTTTAAAAACAAAGCGACTGCTAACTTTCCATCGAGTATAAATATTATCAAAGAACCCCAGACATCAGAGCTTTTTCTAACTACTACTACTCTCATTCTAAATCTTAAAGAACAATGATAAAAATGATAACATTAATAACAAAAATAACAAATCAAACAAGACAAATTTTTTAAAGCTTCTCAACAACAGGACACCACACACCATCACTGCATAGCTCTCAATGGCAAACAATAAATCTTACAAAATAAAAGTTATTACAGTGTATTATTGGGATTAATCTTGCAACAAAACTACATAAAGATCAAGAAAAACTGAAGTTTTGATTTTCAAGACCATCTATGGAATACTAACAGATACGAAAAAGAATCAGTAGAAAGTAAAAGCCATGCCCACAAACGTTAACAAAAGCCCATGGATCTATGCTCATACAGCAATTTCCTGGCTGAGCTAAGAGTTTCCATGCAGCTTCTTCATGCAGCACTAATCACAACAAATATGCAAGTCCCTTGACACAAGTTTGATCCAACTCCATCATTGTTTTTTAGAGTAAAAAATTATTTACTCCCATTGCATTTTGTGGCAAATTTCATCTGGAACAAGTTGGTCAGGGGTGGCATGCAGTAGTGTGGGATATCAAACAAGACCCACACCATCTTAACCACAGATGCCAGATACCCTTTAATATGCTTGGGGCTTGTGACGTTTTCACCAGAAATCAAAATCACCAAGACATGTATAACGGACGCTGGTGGCAAGAGGCTAACAGCTGATTACATCGGTTACTTGATCCCCCTTCTAAGTCAACTGAATCACAAATCCTGTACAATAAAGCTATTTCCACCTTTTAATCAATAATAATAATAATAACAAATAAGAAGAAGAATAAACAATAAACAAAAAATAAACAAATTAAATAAATATCCATTGCCCTCCTAAATAGCTTCTTCCTAACATCCAACACACACAAGAATAATATGAACTCCCATAATACATGCAAACGACATAGTAAAGTAACCTGTCACAAATGCCAAGCCTATAAGAACAAACAAGCAAAAATATAATCTTTTTCACTCCCAAAAATTAAGCATTAACCATTTTCCACGTTTCCCAAATAACAAATTTCTTACCAATTTCCAAAACAAACATTGGCAATCTGACAGGCAAAGCAATTTGAAAGAAGAGCAATTCCTTTACTACATTGATAAGCAATTCCGAAAGTCTGATATATTTTGCTTCCTGTTGATTTTCTAATCAATAATAAAAACTGATACTATACAAGGCCCAAAGAACAGCACAAAATATGAAGAGGTGTTATGATGAAATAAGCAAAATGAGAAAGATGAAAGCAAGGTGAGAAAAAGGAAAAAAAGAGAATGAGAAAGGAAGGGAAGAGAAAGAAAGAAGAGAGAATAAAAAACAGAGAGAGAAACTATTAGAAAGCAAAAAAACAGTAGGCAGAAAGAGAAGACAAGAAAAAAACTCAAACCATATTTTGCATATCAGGATAACATTAATAACACACTACTACTATTTGTAGATCAAAGCATACAAACAAAAAAGACTTTGAACTTTGGCCTTATCAAAGAATAAAACTATTGGACTTGATGTTGATGGCAATATTTAGGCCTAGTCATAAATTACAAAAAAGGTAAATGTTACTTTGTAAGTGAACAAGCCTATACTAAAACACTGGACCAATAGTCAAAGTAAATATTCACAGGTTTTCAGTCATCTATAAGAGTATAGTTTGCTTTCTTTATATACCCATGTCCTTGCCAACTGTTGCTCCCAAATAATAAGGTAAAATACTAAAAACTACAAATTATATATTGATATAGTTGAAT
>NC_091563.1:946151-948651 GCF_042767895.1 Penaeus vannamei
AGAAGTTGGTCACCAGAAACTTGATACCATAGATGCAAACTGTGATGAAAAAAGGCTGCCAAAGAAAGAAGCAGGACACCAGAATGCAAGGATGGGGTCAGAGAAGGAAAAGGGCACAGGGAGTAATGCTGGCTTGGAATACCAGGTGAAGCAGAAAGAAGAGAAGTCTCAAGAAAAAGTTTCTAGTCACAGGGAAGAGAAGAAAGTTCCCTCTGGGGCAAATATACAAAATGAAAAGGTCAGGAGAGATGGTGCATTGAAAAACGAAAGAATTGGAGAAAAGGATGATTTGTGCCTAAATAAGGGAGCAAGTGGAGCGAGAGTGCAGTTGGGAAGAGCACCTGAAAAAAAATCTGATTATTCGAGGCAGGTGGATGCCAAACACAGAGGGACTTTTGTGGAGTACCCAGAAAATGCTAACGAAAAAGGGTCTTGGAAATCAAAAGAACATGTAAGATCTGCTTCCATCAAGCAAAGAAGGAGAGAAAAGAACTTTGAGAATGCAAAGAAGTCAGGAAGAGGAAGAGACAGGGAAGGGAATGATGGTTATGAGAAAGTTTCCCAGAAGTTCCATGATAAACTTGACTTAGAGTTTGAAAGTTTCATGGGATATGAAGATAATGGTGATGACAGCAATCAAATATCAGTTCAGGCTTTAGCTAACAAAGTCGATGAGTTGGCCTTAAAAAGTGTTGGCAAGGGACAAGATCAAATTGAGAAAACTGGGAAAGCAAAGAGCTATGCAAGTGCAAGAGAGAACAGAAAGAATCGCATGGGTGGAAAACCCTCGGCTCAAGGCAGGCAGGTGGCAAGTCATGGAGATCTCAAGATAGAAGTCACTGTTAATAAGAATAGCCAAGAAAGAACGGCGTACATCAGACAGGAAAGTGACTTGAAGCGAAATGAGAAGGGAAACAAGTATCATTTGGCTCAAGAACTCAAAGGAGATGACACGGCCTTTTTGCAAGACTCTGATTTCACAGCAAAGTCTGGCTGGTATGGGAAGAGTGTAGGTAGTGCTCATACTGACAAGTTTGAAAAAGAAGATGCAGATCCCATGATATTTGTTGATGTACCTGAGGATGATTGGGGAACGGAGGTGGATAATGATACAGTGTGGTGTAATCAGCAAGGAGACGAATCACCCGCCACATGGACTGAGAAGCCAGATTGGAAGTCCAAGCGAGAGAGTCAAAGGTCAGAGGGGGAGGATCCCCATAGGAGAACCGAAAGCCCTGGGCGCAGGGGACTCATACAGCTGCCATCCCATAATTCAAACAATGATGGACAGGAAGTGGTCTCCTCCTCTTCTCACCATCTTAGGTCATCAACACCTGTAGTGCAGAAACATTTATACAACCCAAATAATCCTAGCAAACCTGTACCTGTTGTACCTAGTGCTCGTGACATGCCTCCGTCCCGTGAAGTGCAACGTGAGGTGGCAAAGGGTGCAGGGGACAACGCGCATGGGTCTGTCCCTGCACATAACAACCAGCTAAGTGAATATGTGATCGAGGGCCAAAGTCCAAAAGTGGACCCATCACTTCTGTACAACATCCAGAAAGGAGAAATGGACATCAATTATTATGTAAGCAGCAATCAACTTCCCTTTGAATTTCGACGGATAATGGACATCAGGCTTCACCTCCAAGTTTGTTACAAGCAGCTATTAGTGACTGACATCCGGATCTGCCAGGAGAAGAACATTGAGGGGAACCTGTGGAAGACGCTGTATTACGTGATAATTGAGAAACTAAGGGAATACATCAGCAGGGAGCCAGGATTAAAGGATCGCAGTCTGGCTACACTGATGATGCTTGTTGAAGAGGGCCATAAATACTTACAAGACTTACTGGAAGCTCTGCAAAGGGAATACAATTTCACACTGGAGGAACACTTGGAAGAGGGAGGAACCTCAAACTCTGTGACAAGAGGCAGGGTGCGGCTCGCATTGATGTCTGCCCAGAAAATACTTCTCTCACTGGGTGATTTAGCACGATACAGAGAGCAGTATAATTCCACTCCCAATTATGCATTGGCAAAGAAGTAAGTATATAGGTAATGTATAGGTTTTGCTAAAGTTTATGGAGATGTGGTTTTGTGTTTATGCATGTGTGATAAAACATCAGTATATTATTATAATTGATTATAATTTTGACAAATAGAATTTTTTTTCATACACAAATATCAAATAGCAGTAAAAGGGAGGTAATAATGATATCCAAATATTATGTTTTCATTTTGTATTATATCCCAGGCACTAAAATCTAATTGTGTTCCAGATGGTACCAGATGGCTCTCCAAGTTCACCCGAGAAATGGCCGTCCGTTTAACCAGCTGGCCATTATTGCTGTTAACCAGGTAGGACTATTATTTTAATCATATCCCTGGAGTGATTATATGGTTGAACTTTTGAGATTCATTCAACATCACTATTTTCTCCCCACCCACAGAAAAGGCCCCTAGATGTTGTGTATTACTATGTGCGCTCTCTCACTGC
>NC_091563.1:953651-958651 GCF_042767895.1 Penaeus vannamei
AGGGCCTGAACTCTATACAGGGACAATGCATATGAGATCCTGGTTGCTAGGTTATTTGGTATTTGTTTACAAATTTTATCCATTTGAAGTTCCAGATTAAATTCTTTGTGCTCTGCAGATTCTTTTTGATGATTTTTATTTGTGGATGTATGCTTTAATACTTCTCAATTTTCTGTATTGGATTTTATTTCTTCCTTTTATTGATGCAGTTGCATTTCATCTCATTCCTATAGCTGATGTGATATTTATGTCTTCTTGTTTTCTAAATGTAAACTACAGATTATTTTAATGACATGATGGCATATCTTTGTCACAGGCTTGGTGTGATTGGTTGCTGTACCACAGTGCTATTTGGAACCCACCTCCTGCCGCCCGCGAGTACTCCACTTCGTAAGTACAAACATTTTCCCACTTTGAAAATTTATATATCCTTGTAATGAAAAAGAGTCACAGATAAGAGAAAGAGTGAGTGGAATTGGAAGTGAGTGAGAAAGGATGAATGTCAGGGTGAGGGTGAGGATCAATCTATCTGTCTTTCTATTTGTCTGTCTGTCTTTGTGTTGATTCAGCCACTAATCTTTTGATTATCTTTCCCTTTTTTGTCAGAGGGGTGAACTGTGATCCCTGGTCCAGTGTGGCAGAATTAGCAACCATTTTACGTGGATTTGGGCCACCCGATGTCCCTCTGACAGATGCGGTCTCGGCTGATGCTGTGCCAGTGAAGCTAATGGAAGACAGTTTTCTTAGGGGTTATGAGCCGTTGTTGCCTGCCCACCGCACTCTGTCCTACTCTCCATCCCATATTCACTCGGTAAGTTATTTACTTTCAGGAATATGTGGGAGTTTTGGGAGCTAATGATGTGAATGATTATTTTTGATTTAACCAATGTTAAAATATTGATTTAATTCTATATTTGTTAGAGATTATATTATGCTTATTGTTTTTTTCTTGATATTTGGCAAAATATAAACATGCCTCCAAGAACAACTGACAAATGGAGACAGAGAGATAATGTGACTTAATGAATTAGAATTTATTTTGAAAGATTTGGATGCTGTGACTGGAAGAAAAGATCCTGACATCCTATGAAAATTGCTATTTCTCTTGTCTTAGGGTCGAGCCTGTGACTGGGTGCGTGTATTGAGACTTCAGACGTGTTTATGTCAATTCTTGTGTGGAGTGGATCCACCAGTCTTGCGGCTACAAAAGACAGACCAGGGAGACGTACTGGTATCTGTGGTAGATACGTCCCCTCCAGACACTCCGACGGCATCAAGGGTATGTTGCTTTAGTTCAGGGATTGCTTGTGCCGTCTTTTATTCTTAATTTATTAGCTTAAAAAGGGATAGTATAAGATAATACAATACTTGATTCTCTATTACTTATATATTTTTTAAGATATTAGATGGTATATGAATTGTCCTTCAAGGTGGAATTCCACTGGTAGTGTTTTGGAAATCTGTGGCATGTGATAAAATTGCACAGGTCAGTTGTATTCAAAACTGTACAAAACAAGGCAACATGAGGCATTGGGATGATGCGGCTATAGTAAATGACAACATGTTTCCTGTGTAAATTGATGCATGTGACTTGATATAGCCTCTAGCTATGTTGCAATGCATTTACAACAACAGTGATGGCGTCCTAATGTGCATTGACTACTAATTAAGGTTTGAAGAAATCAGTGGAAACAGTTTTAGGATACTCAGCTTAAAAATTGCCATATAACTTGTTATGTGAAGTAGGAAGGAGCTTGATATGTGAAGCAACAATGTAGGTGCATCATGTCTCTTTGTTAAAAGGTACAGTTAGCACACGTAGGCCTGACAGGTTGCAAGCTGTGTGTTCCTTTTGTTGTCCCATTGGAATCAGTATGTACAAGTTAAATTTCATTAATCAACTGTAGATTGCTCAGAATATTCCCTTTTCAACAGCTCTCTCTAAGCACATCAGATGTAGAGATTGAGGACTCCTTCAGTGACAGTGAGCCCTCAGACATTGAAGAAGATGTTGAGGCAGAGACCGGTTTGGATGATGACGCACCCCTTGCCTCCACGGTGAAGCTGCTCAGCATGAGGAAGAAGATGCTGGAGAAGAAACAGAGACAGCAACGGAAATTGCAGGTGAGGAGTGGGCCACTGTGTACGTGTGTTTGTGTCTGGGTATCAAATCGACTTGTCTTATTTCTTTTTTTCTTGTTTTGTTTTCTTGCCCTCTACTCTCCTCCCCCTCCTTTTTCCCTGGCTTTAACTTTATGAGAAAATCTTTTTTTTTAAATCTTTTGACTGTACTAACCAACTGTGTAATGTTATTTCTCCAGACCCTTTTGGAAGGCTCAGTCACTTTGGAGATGGAAGTTCGACCAAGATTCCTTGTGCCCGACACCAACTGCTTTATCGAACATTTGGACCTGATAAAGGCTCTTGTTAACAGTACTCCATACACTGTCATGGTGCCTCTTGTCGGTAAGGGAACTGGCCAGCGTTTTGCATACTGTAAACTTATATTCATATTGTATTGTACTCTGAGCAGCGGGATTTTATTGATTTGACATACTTTATGGTTTAGTTTGTTGTTAGTAATATTGTTCATGTGATATATTTTGTGTAACACTGTTTCAATTTAGAATTGCATTTTGATATGTAATACCCTGCATAAGCAATGTGTAGGGTGTTGATGTTTACATGTTCTTTTGGATTCTAATGCTCTTGTGTTTTGGAGATCCATTGTGGGTAAATGTTTTGTTATGTTTCGGGGGGGCAAATTGAGAATGGCTCTAAGGCACCTTGTGATGTTAGTCAGATTGACAATGGAGGAAGATAGAAAACTGTTTTCAGAAATGACCAGTTACTGTCTACCTAATAATAATAACATAGTTTTTGTTTAATCAGATAGGATTATTATGTATCTTTTAAAAGTTTCAGGAATAACTTGTGTTTGGAAAGTTATTAGTTCATAATATCTTTATTCAGACTCTATACTCGTAGGAGGGAGACCAGCTCATTATGAGCTTTACACTCAATATAATAAAAGTGTTATAACATTATGGGGGGAAAGGTATTTTTTTGTTTTTTACTAAACAAATAAAAAATAACCAACAGCAATGAAATAGGAATGAAGTAGTAGGGAGGTGGCAGGTGAACTCTGGGAACGAGTGCAACAGTTCAAAACATGTTTACTGGCACAGAGGGACTTTGCAACTGCTGTGCATGGTTGGGTCACCTTCCTTTTCCAATTCTCCTTTTATCCTTTTACATCCTGCACTGCTAGCACTTTCAATTTGATGTAGACACATGACTGCTTTTCATCACTCTCTGAAGCCAGTACCCTGTAGAGACTGTGGATCTATGCCCTTGAAAGCTTGCTCTCCTACTGGTCATAGAAGAGAGTGGTACCAGCTATGTGTCTGATTTAAAACTAAACCTTATTGGTGACTACTGTGATAAGTAAACTAATGATATTGACAATCACTATCATTCATCACCAAATAGAAGTATAACCCATAGAGTAGTAAAGAAATACCACACTATCTTTCAATTAACCATGGCTCGACACCCATCGTCAGTTCCAAAACTCGTATCAATACAGTGTTGACACCTTTCTCATCACAGTACTGAATGAGCTAGATGGCCTGTCCAGAGATGCGGCTGTGGCCAAATACGGATCTATTGGCCATGCTGTCCGGGTGAAGGAGGGAGCAGCAGCAGCCCTTCACTATCTCAGAGACACCAAGCCCCATTCCCTGAAGTGTGTGACGTCACAGGGCTCCGTACTCTCATCTACAAGCTTCACAGCAGAGATTGACATGCCAGTGAGTTGGAATTGTGTTTACTAATTAAGAAATATGATTTATTTTATTAACTGCTCCATTACTAGATAATCAGTGCTATGACCACTATCATTATTGTTAAGATTATTGTTACTGTCATACTACTATTGATAACAGTAATGATAGTACTAAAAGTAGAAAGTTTTATATCAAAAATTTAAGGAAAAGGGTAAGCATAAAAAAAGATTGTAATGCAAAACAATAGTAGATTGTGCATATGTGCATACTGCACTTTCATCAGTGGGTTAATTCTAACTTTGAAGTGCTCTCTCAACTAAGAAATTAGAGGAGGTTGGTTTCATGATTTTTATTGTTAGAAGGTTTTATTTCATTGAAAACAGATATATATCAGTTATGGAGAATGGATCTCTTCTGGTGCACCAGATTTTGTGTATTAATCAGATGACACTGTGACCTTGGCATAATAATGAACTAAATTCATGCCATTCTAATTTTCACTTATTTACTTGCTTGCCTTCCAAAGGATGCCACGAATGATGACAAGATTCTGTCATGTTGTGTTCATTTCTGCAGTGATTCCACCCAACGTCGGCCTATTAAAGGTGAGTACTGTTGGGTATTGTACTGTTATGTAATCCTTCCCTTTGCATATACTCTTTTGAGTTTAGTTGTTTGTTTAAGGTTATTATTTTATTTAGGTTTAGGATAATTGGGCTATATGTCTTGCCTATTTTATACATTTTCTAAGTGGATAAACAATGTTAATGCTACCATGATGTTCTCAGCCTGTATTTTGTTTGTTTATTTTTAAAATTTATTTGTAATTTTTATATATTGTTTTTTTTTTGAGTCCACACGTTTTCGCCTATACAAATACATAATACCATAATAGAATTTCCTTACTGATGTGAGCCCCTTTCAGCTGGAGTGCGACGCCTATACCGAGAGGTGGTGCTTCTGACTGAGGATCGTAACCTTAGGGTAAAGGCCCATGCCCGCGATGTGCCTGTGCGAGACCTCTTGGACTTTGCTCAGTGGGCAGGGGTGAGGTGAGGTCAAGGAAGTGAAGGTCCTGCGTACGCATGTAAAAACGTTCTGGTCAGAGGATACTGCTCAGCCACTGTTCTGGGTGAGTTCTGGTCTTCAAGAGGTACATGTATTGCAAAAAACAGGCTTTACAAGTTATACCTTTATTTTAAGTTTGTTGTG
>NC_091563.1:973651-988651 GCF_042767895.1 Penaeus vannamei
GGCCGTCCCCGAGGAAGAGGCCGTCCCCGAGGAAGAGGCCGTCCCCGAGGAAGAGGCCGTCCCCGAGGAAGAGGCCGTCTCCGAGGAAGAGGTCCCGGAGGCCGTCCCCGAGGAAGAGGCCGTCCCCGAGGAAGAGGCCGTCCCCGAGGAAGAGGCCGTCCCCGAGGAAGAGGCCGTCCCCGAGGAAGAGGCCGTCCCCGAGGAAGAGGCCGTCCCCGAGGAAGAGGCCGTCCCCGAGGAAGAGGCCGTCCCCGAGGAAGAGGCCGTCCCCGAGGAAGAGGCCGTCCCCGAGGAAGAGGCCGTCCCCGAGGAAGAGGCCGTCCCCGAGGAAGAGGTCCCGGAGGCCGTCCCCGAGGAAGAGGCCGTCCCCGAGGAAGAGGCCGTCCCCGAGGAAGAGGCCGTCCCCGAGGAAGAGGCCGTCCCCGAGGAAGAGGCCGTCCCCGAGGAAGAGGCCGTCCCCGAGGAAGAGGCCGTCCCCGAGGAAGAGGCCGTCCCCGAGGAAGAGGTCCCGGAGGCCGTCCCCGAGGAAGAGGCCGTCTCCGAGGAAGAGGTCCCGGAGGCCGTCGCCGAGGAAGAGGCCGTCCCCGAGGAAGAGGCCGTCCCCGAGGAAAAGGTCCCGGAGGCCGTCCCCGAGGAAGAGGCCGTCCCCGAGGAAGAGGCCGTCCCCGAGGAAGAGGTCCCGGAGGCCGTCCCCGAGGAAGAGGCCGTCCCCGAGGAAGAGGCCGTCTCCGAGGAAAAAGGAGGCCGTCCCCGAGGAAGAGGCCGTCTCCGAGGAAAAAGGAGGCCGTCCCCGAGGAAGAGGCCGTCCGGAGGAGGCCGTCCCCGAGGAAGAGGCCGTCCCCGAGGAAGAGGCCGTCCCCGAGGAAGAGGCCGTCCCCGAGGAAAAGGTCCCGGAGGCCGTCCCCGAGGAAGAGGCCGTCCCCGAGGAAGAGGCCGTCCCCGAGGAAGAGGCCGTCCCCGAGGAAGAGGCCGTCCCCGAGGAAGAGGTCCCGGAGAGGCCGTCCCCGAGGAAGAGGTCCCGGAGAGGCCGTCCCCGAGGAAGAGGTCCCGGAGGCCGTCCCCGAGGAAGAGGCCGTCCCCGAGGAAGAGGCCGTCCCCGAGGAAGAGGCCGTCCCCGAGGAAGAGGTCCCGGAGGCCGTCCCCGAGGAAGAGGCCGTCCCCGAGGAAGAGGCCGTCCCCGAGGAAGAGGCCGTCCCCGAGGAAGAGGCCGTCCCCGAGGAAGAGGCCGTCCCCGAGGAAGAGGCCGTCCCCGAGGAAGAGGTCCCGGAGAGGCCGTCCCCGAGGAAGAGGTCCCGGAGGCCGTCCCCGAGGAAGAGGCCGTCCCCGAGGAAGAGGTCCCGGAGGCCGTCCCCGAGGAAGAGGCCGTCCCCGAGGAAGAGGCCGTCCCCGAGGAAGAGGCCGTCCCCGAGGAAGAGGCCGTCTCCGAGGAAGAGGTCCTGGAGGCCGTCCCCGAGGAAGAGGCCGTCCCCGAGGAAGAGGCCGTCCCCGAGGAAGAGGCCGTCCCCGAGGAAGAGGCCGTCCCCGAGGAAGAGGTCCCGGAGGCCGTCCCCGAGGAAGAGGTCCCGGAGGCCGTCTCCGAGGCCCTTGTGATCTAACGCCCATCAAATATCAACAGATGAAAGCAACATGTTTTCCTTTTTTCTCTACTTTTTCATTCGTATTTTTTTCTCTTCTTTTTCTTTTTCTTTTTCTCCTCTTTTTCTTTTTATTTCACTTCCTACGTACATTTACGTTATTTAGATCATGATGTAAAACCTCTTTACAAAAAGAGGTCCCGGAGGCCGTCCCCGAGGAAAGAGGCCGTCCCCGAGGAAGAGGTCGTCTCCGAGGAAGAGGTCCCGGAGACCGTCCCCGAGGAAGAGGCCGTCCCCGAGGAAGAGGTCGTCTCCGAGGAAGAGGCCGTCCCCGAGGAAGAGGCCGTCCCCGACGAAGAGGCCGTCCCCGAGGAAGAGGCCGTCCCCGAGGAAGAGGCCGTCCCCGAGGAAGAGGTCGTCTCCGAGGAAGAGGCTGTCCCCGAGGAAGAGGCATCCCCGAGGAAGAGGCCGTCCCCGAGGAAGAGGCCGTCCCCGAGGAAGAGGTCCCGGAGGCCGTCCCCGAGGAAGAGGCCGTCCCCGAGGAAGAGGCCGTCCCCGAGGAAGAGGCCGTCCCCGAGGAAGAGGCCGTCCCCGAGGAAGAGGCCGTCCCCGAGGAAGAGGTCGTCTCCGAGGAAGAGGCCGTCCCCGAGGAAGAGGCATCCCCGAGGAAGAGGCCGTCCCCGAGGAAGAGGCCGTCCCCGAGGAAGAGGTCCCGGAGGCCGTCCCCGAGGAAGAGGCCGTCCCCGAGGAAGAGGCCGTCCCCGAGGAAGAGGCCGTCTCCGAGGAAAAAGGAGGCCGGCCCCGAGGAAAAAGGAGGCCGTCCCCGAGGAAGAGGCCGTCTCCGAGGAAGAGGCCGTCCCCGAGGAAGAGGCCGTCCCCGAGGAAAAGGTCCCGGAGGCCGTCCCCGAGGAAGAGGCCGTCCCCGAGGAAGAGGCCGTCCCCGAGGAAGAGGTCGTCCCCGAGGAAGAGGCCGTCCCCGAGGAAGAGGCCGTCCCCGAGGAAGAGGTCCCGGAGAGGCCGTCCCCGAGGAAGAGGTCCCGGAGAGGCCGTCCCCGAGGAAGAGGTCCCGGAGGCCGTCCCCGAGGAAGAGGCCGTCCCCGAGGAGGAGGCCGTCCCCGAGGAAGAGGCCATCCCCGAGGAAAAGGTCCCGGAGGCCGTCCCCGAGGAAGAGGCCGTCCCCGAGGAAGAGGCCGTCCCCGAGGAAGAGGCCGTCCCCGAGGAAGAGGCCGTCCCCGAGGAAAAGGTCCCGGAGGCCGTCCCCGAGGAAGAGGCCGTCCCCGAGGAAGAGGCCGTCCCCGAGGAAGAGGCCGTCCCCGAGGAAGAGGCCGTCCCCGAGGAAGAGGCCGTCCCCGAGGAAGAGGCCGTCCCCGAGGAAGAGGTCCCGGAGAGGCCGTCCCCGAGGAAGAGGCCGTCCCCGAGGAAGAGGCCGTCCCCGAGGAAGAGGCCGTCCCCGAGGAAGAGGCCGTCTCCGAGGAAAAAGGAGGCCGTCCCCGAGGAAGAGGCCGTCCCCGAGGAAGAGGCCGTCCCCGAGGAAGAGGTCCCGGAGACCGTCCCCGAGGAAGAGGCCGTCCCCGTGGAAGAGGCCGTCCCCGAGGAAGAGGCCGTCCCCGAGGAAGAGGCCGTCCCCGAGGAAGAGGCCGTCCCCGAGGAAGAGGCCGTCCCCGAGGAAGAGGCCGTCCACGAGGAAGAGGCCGTCCCCGAGGAAGAGGTCCCGGAGGCCGTCCCCGAGGAAGAGGCCGTCCCTGAGGAAGAGGCCGTCCCCGAGGAACAGGCCGTCCCCGAGGAAGAGGCCGTCCCCGAGGAAGAGGTCCCGGAGGCCGTCCCCGAGGAAGAGGCCGTCCCCTAGGAAGAGGCCGTCCCCGAGGAAGAGGCCGTCCCCGAGGAAGAGGCCGTCCCCGAGGAAGAGGCCGTCTCCGAGGAAGAGGTCCTGGAGGCCGTCCCCGAGGAAGAGGCCGTCCCCGAGGAAGAGGCCGTCCCCGAGGAAGAGGCCGTCTCCGAGGAAGAGGCCGTCCCCGAGGAAGAGGCCGTCCCCGAGGAAGAGGTCCCGGAGGCCGTCCCCGAGGAAGAGGTCCCGGAGGCCGTCTCCGAGGCCCTTGTGATCTAACGCCCATCAAATATCAACAGATGAAAGCAACATGTTTTCCTTTTTTCTCTACTTTTTCATTCGTATTTTTTTCTCTTCTTTTTCTTTTTCTTCTTTTTCTCCTCTTTTTATTTCACTTCCTACGTACATTTACGTTATTTAGATCATGATGTAAAACCTCTTTACAAAAAGAGGTCCCGGAGGCCGTCCCCGAGGAAAGAGGCCGTCCCCGAGGAAGAGGCCGTCCCCGAGGAAGAGGTCCCGGAGACCGTCCCCGAGGAAGAGGCCGTCCCCGAGGAAGAGGCCGTCCCCGAGGAAGAGGCCGTCCCCGAGGAAGAGGCCGTCCCCGAGGAAGAGGTCGTCTCCGAGGAAGAGGCTGTCCCCGAGGAAGAGGCCGTCCCCGAGGAAGAGGCCGTCCCCGAGGAAGAGGCCGTCCCCGAGGAAGAGGTCCCGGAGGCCGTCCCCGAGGAAGAGGCCGTCCCCGAGGAAGAGGCCGTCTCCGAGGAAAAAGGAGGCCGGCCCCGAGGAAAAAGGAGGCCGTCCCCGAGGAAGAGGCCGTCTCCGAGGAAGAGGCCGTCTCCGAGGAAGAGGCCGTCCCCGAGGAAGAGGTCGTCTCCGAGGAAAGGGCCGGCTCCGAGGAAAGGGCCGGCTCCGAGGAAGAGGCCGTCCCCGAGGAAGAGGCCGTCCCCGAGGAAGAGGCCGTCCCCGAGGAAGAGGCCGTCCCCGAGGAAGAGGCCGTCCCCGAGGAAGAGGCCGTCGCCGAGGAAGAGATCCCGGAGGCCGTCCCCGAGGAAGAGGCCGTCCCCGAGGAAAAAGGAGGCCGGCCCCGAGGAAAAAGGAGGCCGTCCCTGAGGAAGAGGCCGTCCGGAGGAGGCCGTCCCCGAGGAAGAGGCCGTCCCCGAGGAAGAGGCCGTCCACGAGGAAGAGGCCGTCCCCGAGGAAAAGGTCCCGGAGGCCGTCCCCGAGGAAGAGGCCGTCCCCGAGGAAGAGGTCGTCCCCGAGGAAGAGGCCGTCCCCGAGGAAGAGGCCGTCCCCGAGGAAAAGGCCGTCCCCGAGGAAGAGGTCCCGCAGAGGCCGTCCCCGAGGAAGAGGCCGTCCCCGAGGAAGAGGCCGTCCCCGAGGAAGAGGCCGTCCCCGAGGAGGAGGCCGTCCCCGAGGAAGAGGCCATCCCCGAGGAAAAGGTCCCGGAGGCCGTCCCCGAGGAAGAGGCCGTCCCCGAGAAGGAGGTCGTCCCCGAGGAAGAGGCCGTCCCCAAGGAAGAGGCCGTCCCCGAGGAAGAGGCCGTCCCCGAGGAAGAGGCCGTCCCCGAGGAAGAGGCCGTCCCCGAGGAAGAGGTCCCGGAGAGGCCGTCCCCGAGGAAGAGGTCCCGGAGGCCGTCCCCGAGGAAGAGGCCGTCCCCAAGGAAGAGGCCGTCTCCGAGGAAAAAGGAGGCCGTCCCCGAGGAAGAGGCCGTCCGGAGAGGCCGTCCCCGAGGAAGAGGCCGGCCCCGAGGAAAAGGTCCCGGAGGCCGTCCCCGAGGAAGAGGTCGTCCCCGAGGAAGAGGCCGTCCCCGAGGAAGAGGTCGTCCCCGAGGAAGAGGCCGTCCCCGAGGAAGAGGCCGTCCCCGAGGAAGAGGCCGTCCCCGAGGAAGAGGCCGTCCCCGAGGAAGAGGTCCCGGAGGCCGTCCCCGAGGAAGAGGTCGTCCCCGAGGAAGAGGCCGTCCCCGAGGAAGAGGCCTACCCCGAGGAAGAGGCCTTCCCCGAGGAAGAGGCCGTCCCCGAGGAAGAGGCCGTCCCCGAGGAAGAGGTCCCGGAGGCCGTCCCCGAGGAAAGAGGCCGTCCCCGAGGAAGAGGTCGTCTCCGAGGAAGAGGTCCCGGAGACCGTCCCCGAGGAAGAGGCCGTCCCCGAGGAAGAGGTCGTCTCCGAGGAAGAGGCCGTCCCCGAGGAAGAGGCCGTCCCCGAGGAAGAGGCCGTCCCCGAGGAAGAGGTCGTCTCCGAGGAAGAGGCTGTCCCCGAGGAAGAGGCATCACCGAGGAAGAGGCCGTCCCCGAGGAAGAGGCCGTCCCCGAGGAAGAGGTCCCGGAGGCCGTCCCCGAGGAAGAGGCCGTCCCCGAGGAAGAGGCCGTCCCCGAGGAAGAGGCCGTCCCCGAGGAAGAGGCGTCTCCGAGGAAAAAGGAGGCCGGCCCCGAGGAAAAAGGAGGCCGGCCCCGAGGAAAAAGAAGGCCGTCCCCGAGGAAGTGGCCGTCTGGAGGAGGCCGTCCCCGAGGAAGAGGCCGTCCCCGAGGAAGAGGCCGTCCCCGAGGAAGAGGCCGTCCCCGAGGAAAAGGTCCCGGAGGCCGTCCCCGAGGAAGAGGCCGTCCCCGAGGAAGAGGTCGTCCCCGAGGAAGAGGCCGTCCCCGAGGAAGAGGCCGTCCCCGAGGAAGAGGTCCCGGAGAGGCCGTCCCCGAGGAAGAGGTCCCGGAGAGGCCGTCCCCGAGGAAGAGGTCCCGGAGGCCGTCACCGAGGAAGAGGCCGTCCCTGAGGAAGAGGCCATCCCCGAGGAAAAGGTCCCGGAGGCCGTCCCCGAGGAAGAGGCCGTCCCCGAGGAAGAGGCCGTCCCCGAGGAAGAGGTCGTCCCCGAGGAAGAGGCCGTCCCCGAGGAAGAGGCCGTCCCCGAGGAAGAGGCCGTCCCCGAGGAAGAGGCCGTCCCCGAGGAATAGGTCCCGGAGAGGCCGTCCCCGAGGAAGAGGTCCCGGAGGCCGTCCCCGAGGAAGAGGCCGTCCCCGAGGAAGAGGCCGTCTCCGAGGAAGAGGTCCCGGAGACCGTCCCCGAGGAAGAGGCCCTCCCCGTGGAAGAGGCCGTCCCCGAGGAAGAGGCCGTCCCCGAGGAAGAGGCCGTCCACGAGGCAGAGGCCGTCCCCGAGGAAGAGGTCCCGGAGGCCGTCCCCGAGGAAGAGGCCGTCCCTGAGGAAGAGGCCGTCCCCGAGGAAGAGGTCCCGGAGGCCGTCCCCGAGGAACAGGCCGTCCCCGAGGAAGAGGCCGTCCCCGAGGAAGATGTCCCGGAGGCCGTCCCCGAGGAAGAGGCCGTCCCCGAGGAAGAGGCCGTCCCCGAGGAAGAGGCCGTCCCCGAGGAAGAGGCCGTCTCCGAGGAAGAGGTCCTGGAGGCCGTCCCCGAGGAAGAGGCCGTCCCCGAGGAAGAGGCCGTCTCCGAGGAAGAGGCCGTCTCCGAGGAAGAGGCCGTCCCCGAGGAAGAGGCCGTCCCCGAGGAAGAGGTCCCGGAGGCCGTCCCCGAGGAAGAGGTCCCGGAGGCCGTCTCCGAGGCCCTTGTGATCTAACGCCCATCAAATATCAACAGATGAAAAGCAACATGTTTTCCTTTTTTCTCTACTTTTTCATTCGTATTTTTTTCTCTTCTTTTTCTATTTCTTCTTTTTCTCCTCTTTTTCTTTTTATTTCACTTCCTACGTACATTTACGTTATTTAGATCATGATGTAAAACCTCTTTACAAAAAGAGGTCCCGGAGGCCGTCCCCGAGGAAAGAGGCCGTCCCCGAGGAAGAGGCCGTCCCCGAGGAAGAGGTCGTCTCCGAGGAAGAGGCCGTCCCCGAGGAAGAGGCCGTCCCCGACGAAGAGGCCGTCCCCGAGGAAGAGGCCGTCCCCGAGGAAGAGGCCGTCCCCGAGGAAGAGGCCGTCCCCGAGGAAGAGGTCGTCTCCGAGGAAGAGGCTGTCCCCGAGGAAGAGGTCCCGGAGGCCGTCCCCGAGGAAGAGGCCGTCCCCGAGGAAGAGGCCGTCCCCGAAGAAGAGGCCGTCCCCGAGGAAGAGGCCGTCCCCGAGGAAAAAGGAGGCCGGCCCCGAGGAAAAAGGAGGCCGGCCCCGAGGAAAAAGGAGGCCGGCCCCGAGGAAGAGGCCGTCCCCGAGGAAGAGGCCGTCCCCGAGGAAGAGGCCGTCCCCGAGGAAGAGGCCGTCCCCGAGGAAGAGGCCGTCCCCGAGGAAGAGGCCGTCCCCGAGGAAGAGGCCGTCCCCGAGGAAGAGGCCGTCCCCGAAGAAGAGGCCGTCCCCGAGGAAGAGGCCGTCCCCGAGGAAGAGGCCGTCTCCGAGGAAAAAGGAGGCCGGCCCCGAGGAAAAAGTAGGCCGGCCCCGAGGAAGAGGCCGTCTCCTAGGAAGAGGCCGTCTCCGAGGAAGAGGCCGTCCCCGAGGAAGAGGCCGTCCCCGAGGAAGAGGCCGTCCCCGAGGAAGAGGCCGTCCCCGAGGAAGAGGCCGTCCCCTAGGAAGAGATCCCGGAGGCCGTCCCCGAGGAAGAGGCCGTCCCCGAGGAAGAGGCCGTCCCCGAGTAAGAGGTCCCGGAGGCCGTCCCCGAGGAAGAGGCCGTCCCCGAGGAAGAGGCCGTCTCCGAGGAAAAAGGAGTCCGGCCCCGAGGAAAAAGGAGTCCGGCCCCGAGGAAAAAGGAGGTCGTCCCCGAGGAAGAGGCCGTCTCCGAGGAAGAGGCCGTCTCCGAGGAAGAGGCCGTCCCCGAGGAAGAGGCCGTCCCCGAGGAAGAGGCCGTCCCCGAGGAAGAGGCCTACCCCGAGGAAGAGGCCTTCCCCGAGGAAGAGGCCGTCCCCGAGGAAGAGGCCGTCCCCGAGGAAGAGGTCCCGGAGGCCGTCCCCGAGGAAAGAGGCCGTCCCCGAGGAAGAGGTCGTCTCCGAGGAAGAGGTCCCGGAGACCGTCCCCGAGGAAGAGGCCGTCCCCGAGGAAGAGGTCGTCTCCGAGGAAGAGGCCGTCCCCCAGGAAGAGGCCGTCCCCGAGGAAGAGGCCGTCCCCGAGGAAGAGGTCGTCTCCGAGGAAGAGGCTGTCCCCGAGGAAGAGGCATCACCGAGGAAGAGGCCGTCCCCGAGGAAGAGGCCGTCCCCGAGGAAGAGGTCCCGGAGGCCGTCCCCGAGGAAGAGGCCGTCCCCGAGGAAGAGGCGTCTCCGAGGAAAAAGGAGGCCGGCCCCGAGGAAAAAGGAGGCCGGCCCCGAGGAAAAAGGAGGCCGTCCCCGAGGAAGTGGCCGTCTGGAGGAGGCCGTCCCCGAGGAAGAGGCCGTCCCCGAGGAAGAGGCCGTCCCCGAGGAAGAGGCCGTCCCCGAGGAAAAGGTCCCGGAGGCCGTCCCCGAGGAAGAGGCCGTCCCCGAGGAAGAGGCCGTCCCCGAGGAAGAGGCCGTCCCCGAGGAAGAGGCCGTCCCCGAGGAAGAGGTCCCGGAGGCCGTCCCCGAGGAAGAGGCCGTCTCCGAGGAAAAAGGAGGCCGGCCCCGAGGAAAAAGGAGGCCGTCCCCGAGGAAGAGGCCGTCCGGAGGAGGCCGTCCCCGAGGAAGAGGCCGTCCCCGAGGAAGAGGCCGTCCCCGAGGAAGAGGCCGTCCCCGAGGAAAAGGTCCCGGAGGCCGTCCCCGAGGAAGAGGCCGTCCCCGAGGAAGAGGTCGTCCCCGAGGAAGAGGCCGTCCCCGAGGAAGAGGCCGTCCCCGAGGAAGAGGTCCCGGAGAGGCCGTCCCCGAGGAAGAGGTCCCGGAGAGGCCGTCCCCGAGGAAGAGGTCCCGGAGGCCGTCACCGAGGAAGAGGCCGTCCCCGAGGAGGAGGCCGTCCCCGAGGAAGAGGCCATCCCCGAGGAAAAGGTCCCGGAGGCCGTCCCCGAGGAAGAGGCCGTCCCCGAGGAAGAGGTCGTCCCCGAGGAAGAGGCCGTCCCCGAGGAAGAGGCCGTCCCCGAGGAAGAGGCCGTCCCCGAGGAAGAGGCCGTCCCCGAGGAAGAGGTCCCGGAGAGGCCGTCCCCGAGGAAGAGGTCCCGGAGGCCGTCCCCGAGGAAGAGGCCGTCCCCGAGGAAGAGGCCGTCTCCGAGGAAAAAGGAGGCCGTCCCCGAGGAAGAGGCCGTCCGGAGGAGGCCGTCCCCGAGGAAGAGGCCGTCCCCGAGGAAAAGGTCCCGGAGGCCGTCCCCGAGGAAGAGGCCGTCCCCGAGGAAGAGGTCGTCCCCGAGGAAGAGGCCGTCCCCGAGGAAGAGGCCGTCCCCGAGGAAGAGGCCGTCCCCGAGGAAGAGGCCGTCCCCGAGGAAGAGGTCCCGGAGAGGCCGTCCCCGAGGAAGAGGTCCCGGAGGCCGTCCCCGAGGAAGAGGCCGTCCCCGAGGAAGAGGCCGTCCCCGAGGAAAAAGGAGGCCGTCCCCGAGGAAGAGGCCGTCCCCGAGGAAGAGGTCCCGGAGGCCGTCCCCGAGGAAGAGGCCGTCCCCGAGGAAGAGGCCGTCCCCGAGGAAGAGGTCCCGGAGACCGTCCCCGAGGAAGAGGCCGTCCCCGAGGAAGAGGCCGTCCCCGAGGAAGAGGCCGTCCCCGAGGAAGAGGCCGTCCCCGAGGAAGAGGCCGTCCCCGAGGAAAAGGTCCCGGAGGCCGTCCCCGAGGAAGAGGCCGTCCCCGAGGAAGAGGCCGTCCCCGAGGAAGAGGCCGTCCCCGAGGAAGAGGCCGTCCCCGAGGAAGAGGCCGTCTCCGAGGAAGAGGCCGTCCCCGAGGAAGAGGCCGTCCCCGAGGAAGAGGTCCCGGAGGCCGTCCCCGAGGAAGAGGCCGTCCCCGAGGAGGAGGCCGTCCCCGAGGAAGAGGCCATCCCCGAGGAAAAGGTCCCGGAGGCCGTCCCCGAGGAAGAGGCCGTCCCCGAGGAAGAGGTCGTCCCCGAGGAAGAGGCCGTCCCCGAGGAAGAGGCCGTCCCCGAGGAAGAGGTCCCGGAGAGGCCGTCCCCGAGGAAGAGGTCCCGGAGAGGCCGTCCCCGAGGAAGAGGTCCCGGAGGCCGTCACCGAGGAAGAGGCCGTCCCTGAGGAAGAGGCCATCCCCGAGGAAAAGGTCCCGGAGGCCGTCCCCGAGGAAGAGGCCGTCCCCGAGGAAGAGGCCGTCCCCGAGGAAGAGGTCGTCCCCGAGGAAGAGGCCGTCCCCGAGGAAGAGGCCGTCCCCGAGGAAGAGGCCGTCCCCGAGGAAGAGGCCGTCCCCGAGGAATAGGTCCCGGAGAGGCCGTCCCCGAGGAAGAGGTCCCGGAGGCCGTCCCCGAGGAAGAGGCCGTCCCCGAGGAAGAGGCCGTCTCCGAGGAAGAGGTCCCGGAGACCGTCCCCGAGGAAGAGGCCCTCCCCGTGGAAGAGGCCGTCCCCGAGGAAGAGGCCGTCCCCGAGGAAGAGGCCGTCCACGAGGCAGAGGCCGTCCCCGAGGAAGAGGTCCCGGAGGCCGTCCCCGAGGAAGAGGCCGTCCCTGAGGAAGAGGCCGTCCCCGAGGAAGAGGTCCCGGAGGCCGTCCCCGAGGAACAGGCCGTCCCCGAGGAAGAGGCCGTCCCCGAGGAAGATGTCCCGGAGGCCGTCCCCGAGGAAGAGGCCGTCCCCTAGGAAGAGGCCGTCCCCGAGGAAGAGGCCGTCCCCGAGGAAGAGGCCGTCTCCGAGGAAGAGGTCCTGGAGGCCGTCCCCGAGGAAGAGGCCGTCCCCGAGGAAGAGGCCGTCTCCGAGGAAGAGGCCGTCTCCGAGGAAGAGGCCGTCCCCGAGGAAGAGGCCGTCCCCGAGGAAGAGGTCCCGGAGGCCGTCCCCGAGGAAGAGGTCCCGGAGGCCGTCTCCGAGGCCCTTGTGATCTAACGCCCATCAAATATCAACAGATGAAAGCAACATGTTTTCCTTTTTCTCTACTTTTTCATTCGTATTTTTTTCTCTTCTTTTTCTATTTCTTCTTTTTCTCCTCTTTTTCTTTTTATTTCACTTCCTACGTACATTTACGTTATTTAGATCATGATGTAAAACCTCTTTACAAAAAGAGGTCCCGGAGGCCGTCCCCGAGGAAAGAGGCCGTCCCCGAGGAAGAGGCCGTCCCCGAGGAAGAGGTCGTCTCCGAGGAAGAGGCCGTCCCCGAGGAAGAGGCCGTCCCCGACGAAGAGGCCGTCCCCGAGGAAGAGGCCGTCCCCGAGGAAGAGGCCGTCCCCGAGGAAGAGGCCGTCCCCGAGGAAGAGGTCGTCTCCGAGGAAGAGGCTGTCCCCGAGGAAGAGGTCCCGGAGGCCGTCCCCGAGGAAGAGGCCGTCCCCGAGGAAGAGGCCGTCCCCGAAGAAGAGGCCGTCCCCGAGGAAGAGGCCGTCCCCGAGGAAAAAGGAGGCCGGCCCCGAGGAAAAAGGAGGCCGGCCCCGAGGAAAAAGGAGGCCGGCCCCGAGGAAGAGGCCGTCTCCGAGGAAGAGGCCGTCTCCGAGGAAGAGGCCGTCCCCGAGGAAGAGGCCGTCCCCGAGGAAGAGGCCGTCCCCGAGGAAGAGGCCGTCCCCGAGGAAGAGGTCGTCCCCGAGGAAGAGGCCGTCCCCGAAGAAGAGGCCGTCCCCGAGGAAGAGGCCGTCCCCGAGGAAGAGGCCGTCTCCGAGGAAAAAGGAGGCCGGCCCCGAGGAAAAAGTAGGCCGGCCCCGAGGAAGAGGCCGTCTCCTAGGAAGAGGCCGTCTCCGAGGAAGAGGCCGTCCCCGAGGAAGAGGCCGTCCCCGAGGAAGAGGCCGTCCCCGAGGAAGAGGCCGTCCCCGAGGAAGAGGCCGTCCCCTAGGAAGAGATCCCGGAGGCCGTCCCCGAGGAAGAGGCCGTCCCCGAGGAAGAGGCCGTCCCCGAGTAAGAGGTCCCGGAGGCCGTCCCCGAGGAAGAGGCCGTCCCCGAGGAAGAGGCCGTCTCCGAGGAAAAAGGAGTCCGGCCCCGAGGAAAAAGGAGTCCGGCCCCGAGGAAAAAGGAGGTCGTCCCCGAGGAAGAGGCCGTCTCCGAGGAAGAGGCCGTCTCCGAGGAAGAGGCCGTCCCCGAGGAAGAGGCCGTCCCCGAGGAAGAGGCCGTCCCCGAGGAAGAGGCCTACCCCGAGGAAGAGGCCTTCCCCGAGGAAGAGGCCGTCCCCGAGGAAGAGGCCGTCCCCGAGGAAGAGGTCCCGGAGGCCGTCCCCGAGGAAAGAGGCCGTCCCCGAGGAAGAGGTCGTCTCCGAGGAAGAGGTCCCGGAGACCGTCCCCGAGGAAGAGGCCGTCCCCGAGGAAGAGGTCGTCTCCGAGGAAGAGGCCGTCCCCCAGGAAGAGGCCGTCCCCGAGGAAGAGGCCGTCCCCGAGGAAGAGGTCGTCTCCGAGGAAGAGGCTGTCCCCGAGGAAGAGGCATCACCGAGGAAGAGGCCGTCCCCGAGGAAGAGGCCGTCCCCGAGGAAGAGGTCCCGGAGGCCGTCCCCGAGGAAGAGGCCGTCCCCGAGGAAGAGGCGTCTCCGAGGAAAAAGGAGGCCGGCCCCGAGGAAAAAGGAGGCCGGCCCCGAGGAAAAAGGAGGCCGTCCCCGAGGAAGTGGCCGTCTGGAGGAGGCCGTCCCCGAGGAAGAGGCCGTCCCCGAGGAAGAGGCCGTCCCCGAGGAAGAGGCCGTCCCCGAGGAAAAGGTCCCGGAGGACGTCCCCGAGGAAGAGGCCGTCCCCGAGGAAGAGGCCGTCCCCGAGGAAGAGGTCGTCCCCGAGGAAGAGGCCGTCCCCGAGGAAGAGGTCCCGGAGAGGCCGTCCCCGAGGAAGAGGTCCCGGAGAAGCCGTCCCCGAGGAAGAGGTCCCGGAGGCCGTCACCGAGGAAGAGGCCGTCCCCGAGGAGGAGGCCGTCCCCGAGGAAGAGGTCGTCCCCGAGGAAGAGGCCGTCCCCGAGGAAGAGGTCCCGGAGAGGCCGTCCCCGAGGAAGAGGTCCCGGAGAAGCCGTCCCCGAGGAAGAGGTCCCGGAGGCCGTCACCGAGGAAGAGGCCGTCCCCGAGGAGGAGGCCGTCCCCGAGGAAGAGGCCATCCCCGAGGATAAGGTCCCGGAGGCCGTCCCCGAGGAAGAGGCCATCCCCGAGGAAGAGGTCGTCCCCGAGGAAGAGGCCGTCCCCGAGGAAGAGGTCGTCCCCGAGGAAGAGGTCGTCCCCGAGGAAGAGGCCGTCACCGAGGAAGAGGCCGTCCCCGAGGAAGAGGCCGTCCCCGAGGAAGAGGCCGTCCCCGAGGAATAGGTCCCGGAGAGGCCGTCCCCGAGGAAGAGGTCCCGGAGGCCGTCCCCGAGGAAGAGGCCGTCCCCGAGGAAGAGGCCGTCTCCGAGGAAAAAGGAGGCCGTCCCCGAGGAAGAGGCCGTCCGGAGGAGGCCGTCCCCGAGGAAGAGGCCGTCCCCGAGGAAGAGGCCGTCCCCGAGGAAGAGGTCCCGGAGACCGTCCCCGAGGAAGAGGCCGTCCCCGAAGAAAAGGTCCCGGAGGCCGTCCCCGAGGAAGAGGCCGTCCCCGAGGAAGAGGCCGTCCCCGAGGAAGAGGCCGTCCCCGAGGAAGAGGCCGTCCCCGAGGAAGAGGCCGTCCCCGAGGAAAAGGTCCCGGAGGCCGTCCCCGAGGAAGAGGCCGTCTCCGAGGAAGAGGCCGTCCCCGAGGAAGAGGCCGTCCCCGAGGAAGAGGCAGTCCCCGAGGAAGAGGCCGTCTCCGAGGAAGAGGCCGTCCCCGAGGAAGAGGCCGTCCCCGAGGAAGAGGTCCCGGAGGCCGTCCCCGAGGAAGAGGCCGTCCCCGAGGAGGAGGCCGTCCCCGAGGAAGAGGCCATCCCCGAGGAAAAGGTCCCGGAGGCCGTCCCCGAGGAAGAGGCCGTCCCCGAGGAAGAGGTCGTCCCCGAGGAAGAGGCCGTCCCCGAGGAAGAGGCCGTCCCCGAGGAAGAGGCCGTCCCCGAGGAAGAGGTCCCGGAGAGGCCGTCCCCGAGGAAGAGGTCCCGGAGGCCGTCCCCGAGGAAGAGGCCGTCTCTGAGGAAAAAGGAGGCCGTCCCCGAGGAAGAGGCCGTCCGGAGAGGTCGTCCTCGAGGAAGAGGCCGGCCCCGAGGAAAAGGTCCCGGAGGCCGTCCCCGAGGAAGAGGTCGTCCCCGAGGAAGAGGCCGTCCCCGAGGAAGAGGCCGTCCCCGAGGAAGAGGCCGTCCCCGAGGAAGAAGTCCCGGAGGCCGTCCCCGAGGAAGAGGTCGTCCCCGAGGAAGAGGCCGTCCCCGAGGAAGAGGCCGTCCCCGAGGAAGAGGCCGTCCCCGAGGAAGAGGTCCCGGAGGCCGTCCCCGAGGAAGAGGCCGTCCCCGAGGAAGAGGCCGTCCCCGAGGAAGAGGTCGTCCCCGAGGAAGAGGCCGTCCCCGAGGAAGAGGCCGTCCCGGAGGAAGAGGCCGTCCCCGAGGAAGAGGTCGCGGAGACCGTCCCCGAGGAAGAGGCCGTCCCCGTGGAAGAGGCCGTCCCCGTGGAAGAGGCCGTCCCCGAGGAAGAGGCCGTCCCCGAGGAAGAGGCCGTCCCC
Source organism: Penaeus vannamei (assembly GCF_042767895.1). Lineage (NCBI taxonomy): Eukaryota > Metazoa > Arthropoda > Malacostraca > Decapoda > Penaeidae > Penaeus > Penaeus vannamei. The sequence goes on from NC_091563.1 coordinate 988,497, forward strand.
GAGGAAGAGGCCGTCCCCGAGGAAAGAGGCCGTCCCCGAGGAAGAGGCCGTATTTTTTTCTTCTTTTTCTATTTCTTCTTTTTCTCCTCTTTTTCTTTTTATTTCACTTCCTACGTACATTTACGTTATTTAGATCATGATGTAAAACCTCTTTA
>NC_091563.1:998651-1003651 GCF_042767895.1 Penaeus vannamei
CCCAGTACGATAACCCAATGCAGTACTGTACTACATTGTTGGACTTCACCTAATCTAGGGTCCTTAAACAGGTGTGTGAACAACAGGATATGTTGCAGGTTTGATTGCTACCGCAATTGTTGCTCTCGTGAAACCTGTGCTCTTTTACCAGTTCCCACTTGGCTAACAAGACGTGCCATTTTCCCAATTATAATCTCTTTTCAATTATCTTTCATCTTTTTCAAATACTTTTAAACTTTTAGTTTCCTTTTTCATATTTGTTTAATTTTTTTCCACTCTTTAACTGTGCATTATCATTACACGCAAAAGATGCATCCACCTAATTCGTTAATGGTTTGCTTAGCAACTACGTTTTGAAGGATCAAATTTACTTCATGTACCCTCTATAAAAATATCTAAAAATATCTTCAGCTGACATGAGAAATGGTGATCTTACCTAAACATTCATTGTAAAGCATTATCCCAAAGTTACATATGAACATTAATGAACGAGCAAAGTTAACACACTAAAAGAAAAGAAAAGAAAAGGAAAGAAAAGAAAAAGAAAAGAAAGAAAGAAAAGAAAGAAAAGAAAAAAAAGAAAAAGAAAGAAAGAAATAAAAAAAGAAAGAAAGAAAGAAAGAAAAGAAAAGAAAGAAAGAAAGAAAGAAAGAAAGAAAGAAAGAAAGAAAAAGAAAGAAAGAAGAAGAAGAAGAAAAAAAATGATTCTCCAGTGTCAAATGTACAGCATTTCCATCTACAGCCCACACTAAACATATTACGCAACAGAGAACATTTCATTAACAATAACCTTATATATTCTGTTTTGAGATATAAAAGAAAAGAAAAGAAAGGATAACACTGCTTCACACCAGATAAAAATGAAGATCATAACCTTAATGTACAGTAAACCATAAACTGTATGCAGTAACAAAACATTATCTCAAATACATTTTGTCTAGTTTAGTTAATAAATACTCTATTCTACAATACTACACAAATAATTGCTTTATCAAACAATTCTATTGAGTGCATAAGTGTTCCACAGATTATGCCTCTATAGTATCAAAAAGCAGGATTTCTGTTTGGCTTAAATTTTTCACTTTGGTAGCATAAAATGCATGGTCAAATGTAAATAACATAAAAATTATAAATAAGACAGCAATGCATGAAGTTCATTAAAAATTCATAAAACATAAATGAAAGGCCACTGTAGTAACAGTTGCATCCTCAGGTATAATATGTGATCATTTTGTATAATCAACCCCCAGACACTGGTATACTTTTGAGAATGTTTTCCGATTCTGCCGGCAAGTTTCAAATTGAAAGCACACCAGGCTCACTGAGAGAGGTGTCCTGGGCTCCCTCAAACACCCGAGTAACATCTATTGAAACAGAAGTGAAGGGGGGGTGGGGTGTTGGGCCTACCCACGGCAGCTGATGGGGGAAAAGCCCCTGGAGAAAATGCTAATATATAAATACACCAGCCAGCTGACATAGTACTAGCAAAGAAGGAAAGAATATCTGTGATTATTTCTTGAAGGTACAAATATTTGGGGGTCTAGTCCTGGGAAAGTGAGACAGTACATGGAACCTGGTGTTTGGGGGTAAATCAGTCATTAAATAAATTCATATAAACAACATTCACTGCTTCTGATGAACTTCTGCGAGACACTGGATGACCTGCTATAGCTGAAGCGAGTAAAGGGAACTGGTATTGCATGCTTAATAGAATTCAGGAAGAGGAAAAAAAAAGTATTTAGTTAACATTACCACAATCTCAGCATCAAAATTGAGGAGAGACACAACACAGTCAATGCATTTTGACTATCCCTCCTTAATTATAATAATAATAATAATAATAATAATAATAATAATAATAATAATAATAATAATAATAATAATAATGATAATAATAATAACAATAATAGTAATGATAAAAATAAATAAACAAATAAAAAAATTAAAGAACATTCCAGAAATTGCAAGTGCAGACCTGGTGTCCCCAAAAAACATTACCTATCTTTAAAACTTATCTCTAAGATAATGGCCTCACCATAAAATGCAGGCCAAAAATACCTTCAACATGATCTTGAGAAAGATCTATGGCTACATTGCAAATTCAAAATGGATACCACAGACCTAGAACCCACAAAATGCCAATTATTCCAGACACTTCACAGTAAATACCATAGAAGTAGCTTGTGTGCCTATGACCTGTGCATAAGACCTTAAAAAAATCTCCCATGTGTGCACATCTGTAGGACAGGATTCCGCCCTATTATCAAAGGGAGCCACCGCCATTCTTTTATGCTAAAAATCACATCTCCTCTCCACATTCCCTATATTATTGCTGATAAGCACTTAGAAATCTGTATCTAACATTTTCTACTACCACTCGTTTGTACAGGTTTGTCTTAAAATTTGAAAGAAGTTCATGGGCTGTTTTCTTGAAACATTAGTAGAACTTTGAGATCAGTAGCATCTGTAATGGCCATACAACAATCATTTCAATACCAATTCAAAGTGCTAAAAAATATTCAATTAGTCTATATCTGTGCAGAATATGTCTCCCTAATAAAAAAGAATTTTTTTCAATGTTTTCTCAAAATATGAGTAAGTGAACGAGACCAATAAACTCAATGACTACCTGTCACGTGAGGATTGTTTTTAATAAAAAGTTTATCAACCCACTCAAGACTTCTATGGTACCATTAAAGTTCTCTAAGTATGGACTCAAGAAAAACTTTGAAGAAGTGGTACCTTGTTCACTCTAATTTGTACCGTAACCTAAAAATAAATCGCCCAACTGATCTCTCACAGACCCCTAAAAGTGTGCTAACCCTCGCTGAAACCAAACAAAACCCAAAGAACATTCAAGTATGTAGCGGTAGCTCCTACCTGAAATGATCCCACCTATTACAATAATATCATTCCTTGTAGATTTGTTAACACTGCAGCATTACAGGGTATTGCTTCCCTCAAAGATACAATCAAAGACCATATCCAAAGTGCTGAGAATCAACGTGAACCAACTCCCTAATGCCAACGTGGGAGTGACACCAAGGACAAAATGCAGAACTGAGTGCTCGGAACTCTCAATGCTTCAACATAACATATAATGCAAGGACTCTTAATGCTGCCTTAAATGGGTAGGTGAATGAGATAAAATATGCCTTGCAAAGCATACCTCACAATTTCTACATATACTAAAAAACAAAAAAAGAAAAAAAGAAAAAAATAATCAATTAAAAAAGACTGACACTAGTACAATCCTCAATATTTTGAGTATATTTCCAATAAAAGGCTTTTTTTATATATATATACAATAAATATATATGTAACCCTTTCTGCATCACTTTTTGTCCCTTCTATATGACTAGCATCACTTCCTAATAAACTTTGACATAACCAGGTTTATTTTCAATGATTATACAACCAATCTTGTGCGAACAAAAGTATTTTGTGCAGTCTACCACCACCAAGGGGGCAAGTACTTATGAGACAAGCAAAATGAATCCTTTTCCTTTCTTACATGCATAAATGATATAAGAATATATATATATTCCAGTTATTATATTTCATTCTAGGTTCACTCTGATCTTATTCATTTATCCTGAAGTATAAGAAGAAATAACTAAATTTTCAAATCTCAATAACATCTACAAATCTCATATTTCCCTAGAAATATCACATATATACCTTCTTATATAACATTTTTCTACCTTAATACATGTCTGAAATAACAATATAATACATATCAGAAAGTCATAATCACCATAAAGATATAGATCAACTAAAACAATCATTAATTTCCTCTCACAGATCTCAAAGGCAAAATACGATGTTCATGTTAGAGCAAGAGAGAGTGTGTGCTAAGCCACGTGTAATAAAGATTATTATCAAAATCAGTCTCTCAAACTTAGCATATGCTGGACTTCCTAACTGAAAATTAATATATATATTAAAAAATAAGTAGCAACTCTTTGCTTGCTGTAAGTGATCACAAGAAAATCAAACAAATGAATAAATCAAAATAAAAGGGCAAAGCAGAGATAAAATCTAACTCCCAAGACCTATCTCTGGTCATCTTTCTACACCGTAAAATGAGACTCCGATATCATTGCCAACACAAAACTCTTCTACACCTCAATTACGGCATAAGTACCGCTGCCAGTCACACACCTAACTGTCCGTCCATGCCCCATCTGAGTGGAGACGTTGGAGCTCATACCAGAATACTGCTGTAGAATACCAAGGAGAACATGTTCCTAACACCCATGTCTCGAGAGTGAGTGTTTTAATATTTCCAGTAGAATTTCGTTGTTTTATACGCCGCGGATGCTTATTGCTAACTACTACAACCGGATGTGTAAGTGAAACATTTTTAACACGGGCCAACACCAGGCAGTGTATCACTCTTATTTACATATATATATTACATCACACTGGCATTAAAAGCACAAGAACATGGTATCATATAATAATTCCCTTGATAAGGCCTATTGGTATATACAGTGTAAAAAAGACAGCACCTTGCTCCTTTCAAAAAGTCTTGTTTTTTTTAAAAACTTGGAAATGAATAAAGAAGGATCTTACATACTTGTTAAATATCTCCTGTGATCTAGATCTAGAGTAAGTCTGAAACTTATTCTTTTTTTCTATAAGAATAATCCTAAGATGTCCTGATGGTTGAAAAAACAATCTAAATGAAGAATATCACATCTCCATTCACCTCTTAATTTTGCGCAAATAAATTTTACTACATCTCCTATGCCATAATACAATCAATAAATCTATGTTTCATTCTCTCCTTCATGGACTAATACCACAGAGTAAGAGAGAGAGAATAAAAATTCATACATTCATATAAATTGTCAGTATAAACCCTCTTCCCCTTATTCTGAATCTAACTCTACGTTTAACATTCCCATACAAAAAGCATACCACAAAATCAATGTCTTCTCCGTGATGACATCTGAGCAACATCATTTGTATTTTTCATTTCTATTTGTTTCCTC
>NC_091563.1:1021151-1023651 GCF_042767895.1 Penaeus vannamei
TCCGAGGCTGACCTGCGGCTGGGGTTTCGCAGGAGCCAGAACTCGGTGTGTGTTTTTTCTCGCGTTCTTTGCCTTCGTCGGCGTTGGACCCTGAGACTCGGTCTTCTTCACTAGTTGGTTTTGCAGAATTTTCTTCGCCGATTGGTTCTGCAGACTGATCTTCCTCGAGGCTTATCGACTCTGCGAAAGAACTGTCGCATTCGGTTTCCTCTTCGCTGGACCGTTCGAGATGATCTTCGTCGGGGTAAGATCTCCGAGGTTCAGCAGGAGAATTTGCACTGATTTCTTCGGGACAAGATCCTACGGGATGGGCTTCCTCGACGAGAGACCATCCAAATTCACTTTCTATCACGTAGGATTTATGAGAGGGATCGTCACTTGTTTTGGCTCCGTCACTTTCTTCCAGCCGGGTCACCACAGCCGGAGAACTCATTTCTGGATTTTCCTGAGCACCGGTGTCACCAAGCCCATTTTCCTCCGGCAGGGATTGCACTGAACAGTTTTCCTCACGTAAGGATTGCACTGAACAGTTTTCCTCACGTAAGGATTGCACTGAACAATTTTCTTCCGTCAGGGATTGCACTGAACAGTTTTCCTCCGGCAAGGATTGCACTGAACAATTTTCCTCCGGCAAGGATTGCACTGAACAATTTTCCTCCGGCAAGGATTGCACTGAACAATTTTCCTCCGGCAAGGATTGCACTGAACAATTTTCCTCCGGCAAGGATTGCACTGAACAGTTTTCCTCCGGCAAGGATTGCACTGAACGGTTTTCCTCCACAGCAGTACTTTCGCCCTCACTTCCACCACACGTCCTTCCGCGCTGAATTTCTTCCACGTGTAAACTCTCTACCGAACCGCCCTTGCAACGTGGCGACGGGGAGTCACGTGCACACAACTCGCTGCAACTCACTTTCGCGATTTCGCACGGCACTTCGCACTCGTCCGAAGGCCCCTCCGAGCGGCGGGAAGGCGCCTCCTTGTCGCACTCGACGAGGCTCTCGCAGCTGGGGAAGAGGCACTCCTGGAGCAGGCCGTCCTCCACGCTCTCCGTCAGCTCCTCCCGCGGCTGGCTCATCAGGCCCTCCAGCTGATCCAGGAGGGAGGAGCTGGAGGCCTCGCGCTGCGCCTCGCCGTCGTCGAAGGGCAGGAACACCCCGCTGTCCATGGAGGGGAAGCTGCAGTGGAGTTCCTCGACGCAGCTCCCGCTGGACGCCCGCGAGCGCGCAGGGTCGTCGCCCCCCGACGCGGGCTCGGGACCTCGCACCCCGTCGGCGTCGAAGGAGCAGTCGTAGGCGCAGCCCTCCTGCATCCGCTGCTCGTACTCGACCAAGGACACGAAGCTCGACGTGAACATGCTCGACTTGTCGACGCTCAGCAGCTTCAGGAGGTACTTCTGCCTCTGGATCTCCGCCCGGAGTCTCCGGAGCTCGACGTCGTAGCGGTTCGCCCAGACGAGGTGGAGGGCGCACCGCTCGGCCTCCGCGTCCTTGTCCGAGGCCTCACTGCAAGGGGGGGGGGCGGATTAATGATAATGATAATAATAATAATAATAATCTTCACTTCAGCTATAAGCCGTACATCAAGGGCGGGCTTTTAATGATGATGATGATAATAATAATAATAATCTATAGTTCAACTATAAGAAGCCATACATTAAGGACGGGCTTTTATTAATAGTAATAATAACAATAGTAATAATAATAATAATAATAATAATAATAATAATAATAATAATAATAATAATAATAATAATAATAATAATAACAATAGTAATAATAATAATAATAATAATAATAATAACAATAATAATGATAACGATAATCTTTATTTCAACTATAATAAGCCATACATTAAGGACGGGCCTTTATTAATAATAATGAAAATAATGATAATAATAATAATAATAATAATAATAATAATAATAATAATAATAATAATAATAATAATAATAATAATAATTATTATTATTATTATCATTATCATCATTATTTCAATAGATATACATAACGAATACATAGATAGAGAGACGAAGAATGAAACAGATAAAGAGGATATAGAGACAAAACAAAGCAAATTAGTAGATGTAGACAGAGGTAGAACAAAAAGTAGTTGAAAAGATAAAATAAAACAAGTAGATGGAGAGTGGAAGACACCTAAACAGATCCGTAAATATTTAGAAACATTTTTTGATTATGGTATTATAACGACGAACAAAAACAAATAACTTGATATGATACAACTATACAGATACGTAAATATTAAAAAAAAAAAACTAAAATAAACACAATTCATATATCTTCTTTAATATTTGCAGTGAAACACATGAAAATAACGTAGAAATGTTGACTATTACGTATTTCAAATATTTCCACTAAATGATATACAATAAATATCAACCTTCATGTCTCAATTTTTAAATCTTAGTTCAGAAATTTAACTTCTCTGGAGCGAAAGAAAAGGCACACTACCACCGATTCCTACGTCCTTATAATGCGAG
>NC_091563.1:1031151-1036151 GCF_042767895.1 Penaeus vannamei
ATCAGCTGGGCGAATGACTCACGAGGTAAACCTTCTCTCGCTACTCGCCAAATAGATTTCGAGCAGAACGTAAATTTTGGACTAGTGAATTGTTTGTTATTTGAGAAAAATGATTTAATCTGAGCAAAGAATATGTGACTGATAAGGTAAGTCAATAATTACTAGAATGGTCAATATGATCGTTGATGATGATGAGGAGGAGAAAAAGAAGAAAAAGAAGAAGAGGAAGCAGAGGAAAAAGAAGAAAAGAAGTAAAGGAAGAAGAAGAGGAAAAGGATGATAATGATAATGAATAATAATGATAATGAATAATAATGATAATGAATAATAATGATAATGGATAATAATGATAATGAATAATAATGATAATGAATAATAATGATAATGGATAATAATGATAATGAATAATAATGATAATGATAACAATGATAATAACAATAACAATAATAATAATATTAATGCTCATAACAATAATGGTAATAAACATAATTGAATAATAACAGTGATAATAACAACGATAATAATGATAATAATAATAATAATAATAATAATAATAATAATGATAATAATGATGATAATAATAATAATAATTAAATAACGATATGCTATACACATCCGCTCTCAAAATTAGTAAAACCAAATCACTTAAGAAAATACCCTCCCCCCCAAAAAATGTGCCGAGGGCCTATCTCTGTATTATTTCGTCTTGCCATCACAAACATCTGAAATGCATCTATTGGAAATTTTTTTTTATCACATAAGTCTAAGTAGATATCGACTGATGTCTACTTGTAGCCTGCAATTACATGTCATATTGGTACTCCACTTATTTCTACTCCATTTAAGTGACAATTCGGAGAGGCTCAATCTCTCTTAAATTCATTTTTACTGAGGAGTTTATATTTTCTATGTGGCACAACTCATGCAAATATATTCTATGGTACTGAGGAGTTGATTTATCTTTTCTATGAAGTATATCTCTCGGAAATATGTTACGGTACTGAGGAATTGAATTATCTTTTTTCTATGTGGTATATCTCATGCAAAAATATGTCACCGCCTAAGCCTTTATGCTTGAAAACCCTGAACCAGACCGTAGAGTTTGGCCAAAAATTATTAGGCCAAATTCTGTGTCCGCAAATGCAGTTCTCGGGGGACTTTCCGCGCACGCTCAGTTCTTTTTCAAATCATCTTCCGCGCATAAATTTCTTATGACCTTTCCGCGCACTTGTGTCATCATCCGTCCGCAGATCTGGCCGCGCAAATGTAGACAAAATGATGTTTTCCGCGCATGAAAAATGTAATATTTCCCGCGCAAGGAAAATTACAATCTGGCCCCTAAATGAAATCTTTTGCATTTCCCATAAACCGAGAGACAAAAACAACAACAACAACAGCAACAACAACAACAACAAATAAATAAAAGGATTTTCAACAAGTGATGGAAAAACCGGTTAGGGACAGCGTATCAGGTTGCCTCTTATGACGTCATAAAATCCAGTACTTTGCGAAAGTTTTTTTTCTTTTTGTCTTTTTCTCTCTTCTTCTTTTCTTTTTCTTTTATTTCTTCTTTTCTTTTTCTTTTATTTCTTCTTTTCTTTATTTTCATTTCTCTTTGTCTCTTTTCTTTCTGTTTTATTTCCTATTTTTCCTCCTTTTTGTGTTTCTTTCTCCTTCTTTTTTCTTTTTCTTTTTTATCCTGACAAAGAGGGTCCGTAGAGTCCAGGCGGATTAAGGCTTGACCGTCCCTGCAAGTGACAGAAACGCCCTGGTCTCCGTGGGCGCCGGACGTGTGCCTGACGCTGCATTAATGTTTTCATTTTCTTTGTGACTGCGGCGCCTTCCGCGTCCTCCTCCTTTCGCGATGTTTATTTACGGTGCTCGCTTTTAAGCAGCTCTTGAATGACATTTTATATATGTATATAAACACACACACGCACATGTACATATGTGTGTCTGTGTTTGTGTGTGTGTGTGTGTGTGCGTGTTTGTGTATATGTGTATGTGTGTGTGAATACTTATACACACACACACACACACACACACACACACACACACACACACACACACACACACACACACACACACACACATATATATATATATATATATATATATATATATATATATATATATATATACATATACATATACATGCATACCTACCTATCTTTACACGTATATATATATTTATATAGTCTAAACAATAGAATATGAGTAATTGTGATATATCTTTAGTATGATACGATGTACTTGGAATATTAGGAAGCGTGTGACTGCTACATAATATAGTATATTTTATTCTGGCAATTTGCACTTAAGTGAAAAATAAATTAAACTGCTATTTACACCTTATTTCCCCTTTTATTTCTACGGGAAATGTTAAGAAAAAATATCTTCACTTTATCTCCCTTTCGTGCTGTCCAAACAAGATCCCATCCATTATTTCGTTTTAAACCCGGAACTTGACCTATCTTCTTGTCTTAATATCTCTTCCATCCCCCCCCCCCCAAAGTAGTATTGACCTCTCCTCGTGAACGTAAACTGAACCTCTCCATGTTTACGTTCACTCGCGGCGCCTCGAAGCAAGAGTGAAGCGAGGGAGGCGAGGTATGGTATGAAGTGTCATTATCTCCAATTATCCTGACCTGCGGTTTGGGCGGCGTCGTGGCGGAAGAGCAGGCGCCTCAGTACTGTGGCCAAGGTCTGTGAGCTTTGCTTGTGACCCCTTTCGTCTGTCGGGGAAGGTCAGGCCGCGGCGCCGAGGGGGACGCAGCGCTCGCGGCACGGAAAGTGGGGGTGCTTTTTTTCAATGATTTCCCAGCTTCTTTGTTTTCACTTTATATCATGATGGTGAAGGGAATAAATAAGACAAATATTCAACATGATTTTCCAGCTTCCATGATGAAGGGAATAGATAAGATGATTTTTTAAAAATGATTTTCCAGCTTCGATGTTTGCGGTGTACGTCATAATGATGAAGGGAATAAATAGAACCAACATGATATCGACAAATCAGAGAATAAACAAAAGGATCATATCTTTATAGTGGCGACTTTTCCCACTTTATCCTTCCCTTCCTTCTAGCATCTACCACCTCCCCCCCCACCACCACCAATTAATGTCCTCGCGTTGTTGCAGACGTTGTATGTGGCACGATTGCAGAGTCGGAACTAAAAGATTATAAGCAGGGGTATGGGAGGGGAGGGGCATGAGGTTTATACAGGGGGGGGGGGGGGTGGAACGCGCCAGGCAGAGAACAAAAGCGCGGACAGGACGTAGTGTCGCCTCCTGCGTCTTCCCAGATTTTAAATTCATAGGCCTAGTCCTCTTGATATTCGGTTTTAGTGTCTTGAGCAACTTGTGGATACGGAGACGGCGTGCCTTTTCTCTGCCAGACTCCAGAAGGTCAAGAAAGAGGTGCCAGATCCCGCAGTCATCCTCCTGCATCCGTCTCCGCGTGGGATCCGCCTAGATGCCCCTGAGGCGTGACGTCATCCTTCCCGCGTCGAGGATGACAGACGCCCTTCCTTCTTGCGCGTCACGCGAGGCACATCCTCCACGTGGCGAGGAGGTCGGTGCAAATACTCAGGGAATTTGTGGCCTTCAGTAACAAAAATGATGATAATGATACTCTATAATGATCAGTCCATTAATGGGAGCTAACGGGGGCGGGGGTGGGGTGGGGGGGTGGGGGGGCGTAGCCGCATCCATCCGTCGCGGCCATTAACGAGTGTCCCTTATGACGAGCCTCCAGGCGAGGCCTCGGGCTGCCTCTGGCTCCCCGCGGCAGATCTGGCGACTCTCCCGAATCACGACTTCCTCAGTTGTCCCACGGGGTTCAGCCACCGGGGTTGCTTCGAACCTGGTGGGTAGGATCGCCCTGGGAGAAACGAGTATCAGCAGCTCTGCCCAGTAACCATTCCAGGCAAGTGTTAAAGAGTGTTGGTGCAAGAACACAGTCCTGCCTCTCAGGTAAGAAGCTAGACAGTTTGCAGCACTTTCGGAACCAATATACAGGCCTGCTATCAAACCCAGTGATAAGTCATAAGGTTTGCAAGAGATTCACGATACACCAAGTTAAATGTCTTCTTGAGGTCAATAGAGGCTGCAAGCAACCCACGACCGAGCTGCGGCGATCCACAATGACTCAGAACTCCAGGGTATGGTCGACTGTAGACGCCAGGAGTGGATCCAGATTGCTCCGGTCTCTGCTGCCTGAAGGCCTTGTCACACTAGCACTTTTTCCGTCAACGTTTACGATTTCGTCTGAATCTGAGGCTCTCCGCAAGTATCGTTTGCAAACGGAACGCCTCCCAGACGAAGATGGTTGCGACCGTTTCCGTCTGACTAATTTCCGTCTTGATCTTGTGCTACGAAGGATCTATACAGATAGAATTTTTTCTGATAAATCAGATAGAATGAGTAAATGTAAACATGAGCTATTTTAGACCATTCGTATATAAAATATACATCATCATGATTATGATTAATAGCGTAATATGTTCGTGTGATTGTCGGGACCTCACTCCGATAGCGCCATGCATGGCAGGAGGACGGGGAATCTTGTGGAAGACTCAATTTGACTCTCCCAAGACTCTAGCTGCTGGACCTCCCCAGTTCCCGCCCTGGACCAACCTACTCGAGCTGGATTTAGTCGGAATAGGAAAGGGAGAGAGATCCGAGGCAGAAATCAGGGAGAGCTATTTCTTCAACACACTTCTAAGTCCTAAGGATCAGGTGCAATAGATATATATGGTTCGAAATCTGAAAATGGCGTGGGCTTTGCATGTGACAAGTAGAAGTTGTGTTAAAAGGCTGGGGATCGGGCACACAAGACTGACAGGGGCTAGAAGGGAGGTCAAGAGCCGTTTAGTGGAAAACGTGCCTCATTCTCAGACCAATGACGTATGTACTTATCTCCCCCATATACACTGGAAAGTCTGTTGGGGGAAGACTGTGATGTAGAGTCTTATTAATTTTCTAGGGGAGACTAATAT
>NC_091563.1:1078651-1081151 GCF_042767895.1 Penaeus vannamei
CTTCTTATGCATAATCATATAATTGCTTAACAAAGCGTTTTTGTTTTGAAGATGACAATGAAACCCCACAATTTCCACTTTAATTGCAGTCTCTGTATCAGACCTCGAATTCCTCATTTCCTGGCTGTGTACAGACGGTTAACATGAGATGTTGGATGCAACATTCCATGCATTATTAATATCTTTTCTTGTCTTTCGGCCGGTTTGTTAAAATCGTGCCAGGTCCGGCCCAATGACTATTCCTTATATGGACTTGCATATCTACAGATACAAATGCATGCCTATCAGTTTAGACATGCATAACAACTGGATAGATAGATTAATGTAGATATGGATTTATTTCTGTGTATATGCATGTCCGTATATATGAATATTAATTGGATCTGGCCTAGCACGAACTTAACAAACTTATTTTAGAATAATTCCAACAGATTATCCCAAAACTATATTGCACAATAGGTATTTGCTAAGCTGGTGCTCGCTTCACTTTCCTGTGTACCATTCAGTTCTGATCATCAATATTAGTCATACTGTTCTTTAATACTCTGTCTTGATCTCTTTCATTTTAGTATGTTATGCTATCACTTTCATCTACTTCAAAGTATCTATATGCGCTGTCTTGATCGAAGTCGTAGATAGCTGACCCCTTATCTACCTCTATATTAACTTTGCTAATCAGTTTACTTTTTGTGGACAATACTTTCATGCAAGTACCTAAGCCCAAAGTCATTACGATGTCATCAGTAGACAGTTTTATAGTTCATAATTCAACGCTTTACATAATTTCAATGGCGTTAAATTCTAAGTCGTCCATATTTAATATTTTACTGACATACCTTTTTCCTGTTCATGTTGTATCCGTATCCATTTTTTAAAAATCTCTGATGATAGCGGCAATAATACCATACATGATAAGGGTGAGAGAGAATACCCTCCGGAATATTCCTTGTTTGTAATTCAGATAATACGTCCCAAGTCGCCATCGATTTTTCCATAAGATTTATTATCGGGTTAAATTTATAGACTGACGGAGGTTTCAAAAATCCAATAAATGTGTATCGCCATCGTAAGCCTTATTGTAATATATCAAAACTATACTTCTATTTTTCCCTTTGCAATGTTGGGTTATTTTGTTGATAAGAAGCGGATCTTTGCAACCATACGATTTTCTTGCTCATCATTTTCATTCTTTTGGAAATAAATCACTGGCCAGGACATGTATGTAACTGCGCGCTGAACGGACTGAGGTCTGTAATTTTTTTAGTGTAGCCAAGCATGGATTAATAATGACAATGCTGATGATGAGAGGAGGAGGAGGAGGAGAAAGATGGTAATAACAATTATGAATTATGAGAAATAGGGAAAGAGGAGATTATGAAGACTGTGAAGTTAACGAAAGCAAGGAAAGAGAAAGATATCGAGAAAGCACGTGGAAACGTAAACAAAGCAAAACACACACACGCACACACACACACACACACACACACACACACACACACACACACACACACACACACACACACACACACACACACACACACACACATACACACACACACACACACACACACACACACACACTCGTACATACACACACACACACGCACGTGAAATTAACGCATATATTATATCTTTATAGCATAAAGGTATTTCTTTAGACACCGCATTTCACTTTACGAACACACATACATATCTATCTGCCAGTTTAAGATTTTGCGACTCAATAAACATGCACATAAACCATGCATTTATACAAAAATAAGTGCATATCTGTCTGTCTACCTGACAGATATACATTTATCTATCTGTCTGTCCGGTAAGTATGCATGTTTAGACTGATAGATTTACATTTATTTCTGTGTATATGCAGTTCCGCGTTATGCATATCTACTGGGTCGGGTCTCGCAGTGTTGACAAACCATCCGAATGTTTGTGTGTGCAAGTGTCAGTGAGTTGTCATATCCGCATGTGTGTGCATGTGCGTCCACCATACAGAACGGCATATATCTATAAACTGCATTTATTTATATATTTATATATATTTTTACATTTATTTGCAGACTACATTTATATATATGCATTCGTTTATTTATTTATTTATTTATTTTTAAGGGATTTTTTACTCTGAATCTGCGGATACCAAGGGATTTAAAAAAAATTCTGCATATGTTTCACTTCAAACAAAAACACGGATGCTGTCTGTGTATAAATATAGTGCTAAAAATATGATATTACGCTTCTGAGCACGTGACTCCCACTGCAGTCCGGAGATAAGCCTGACTTTCTCAGCAATAAATTTCCTCCAGTTTTATGTCAAGGGATAGCATTATCATCCTCTTACAATGTCTGGTAAACAGACAGAGAAGTATAGAACAATGGGATATTACAGAACTTTGGTTTTGTCTCAATTCTTTCCTCCCTTTCTCGCGTTACGTTGTCTAAATCTTCCATAAATGATTGACTGTTTTTTTAATCGTTTTAATCAATATAATTATATGCT
>NC_091563.1:1083651-1086151 GCF_042767895.1 Penaeus vannamei
AGATAGATAGATAGAGAGAAAGAGAAATAGATAGATAGATAGATAGAGAGAGAGAGAAAGAGAGAGAGAGAGAGAGAGAGAGAGAGAAGGAAACAGGCAAAGAATGAAAAAAAGGCACAAGGCTCCACCGGGTTCGCCCAAGTGAAAGCTCCGGCATGCATAGGTCACTCGAAAGAATATGTACATTTTTTCCATCTGTTCAGCGTAGGCCACCTAAAAGTATACATATTTTTTATTTTTATTTTTATTTTTTGGTCATTATGAGTCAATCGAAAGAATATATTTTTCCCATACAACGCAGATGGTAGAAAAAAAAGGTTAATATTTGTATTTTTTTCGCTCATCGCTATAGGTTACAAGGTCCGTGCAATGTAGGTCATTAGAAATATCACACGGTCTTTGTGTCAATCCGGGATAAGATAGTGTGACACTTGGAAAGAAATTTAGAGAAGACCCTCTGTAGATATGGATGTTCAGAAATCAATCATGTTTTTATTTTTACAATCATCATTGCTCTGATATCACGGTGACCATAGACCGTACTCTAGGCTTATCAAGGCACTATTTTAGTCCGAATTTACAGTGTACTTTTGATAAGTTGAATATTCCCAAACGAGTAATAAAAAAAAAAGATATTAAGAAAGTGCTTACCAAGAAACCATGATTATTGTGAAATAGGAAATCCGGCCTTTATTAAAATCACAAAGACAGAATGACATCAACTTGGCGTCCTTTCCGAAAAGGCTTAGTGCCAGATGGCGAGATGCAGATGAGATCAATAGAAGATATATCAATAGAAATCAATACGAAGGGTGGAATAAGGGAGGGCGATAATTACTCTTAAGGTCCTCAGTACGCCTGCTATATATACACCCCCACCCCCTCACCACCCCGCAGCCAACGTAGTAAATATATTTCATTCAAATCTTACTGTGCACGAGATTTAAATAAAATAAGAATTAAATTAAATAAATACCACGGATTTTGGAAGTTTAGCGTCCTCATAGGTGGTAGTTCTGGAACAACGACCCAACAGCGCATTCGGGTATTTGCTCTAATGACTCGCCAGCGACGCCTCTCATAGGACGGGGTGTTGTGTAATAAGATAATGTGGGGTGACTCAGACCTTCATGAGAACCGTATTTTTGTTTCTTTGACATGAGCACTTGCCGTAACTTCTGCTGATGCGATAAGAATGTAGAGAGAGAAAACAAAACATACTTATCTCTGAGATAAGGACGAATGTGGGAGGAGAACGGGTTTTAAAGCATTGCATGACTTTTTTATTTTGGGGAAACGGATGTGTGTTTATGTGTGTTTACGAAACGTACTAATAATAGGGTTAGATGAAAGATCCTTCGCACATTCTTGCTATTAGGAAGTGCTAACAGGCTGGCATGCCAAGTGATCTTTTTTTCCTTAACGTCTGACAATCTGAACGAAACCTTATGGGAAATGGCGCTTACAACATTCTAGTTTCCTTCCTTGATGTCCAACTCCTTGAATAAAAAAAAATCATTTCCTCACCAATGTTAACAACCAAACCGATAAAAAGTATTAAAGGCCACACGAACAAAAAAGACAAAAAGAGAAAAAAAAAAGAGTTGATTCTCTCGGCATTCTGAAGCAGCCGATGTGAAACGGAGCAGCCAACACACATACACACACACACGCACACACACACGCCTCGCTTACTCCAGCACAGCGAGCCAGCAGTAGTGTCAGAGAGAGAACCCATGAGAGAGAGTGTGTTATCGGGCACTCCTGTCTATCCCCTTTTTATCATATTCCTTCACTGAGACACCATCCGGAAAGGACATCACTCGATCGCCATTGAATCTTGACCGACGCGTTGAAGGATGTGAAAATATTTTGCAAGATTAGAAGGAAAAGCTTCGGATTTGCTTTTTGCTTGGACATGTGGTAAAGGAATGTTGCATCGCTTTAAATAAGGGAGGGTAACAGCACACGTGGGGGAAAGAGATGTGAAAGTATCTTTGTGTGTCAGTGCGGTGTGTGTGCTCCGTGCAAACCCAGGATTATTCCACGTTTGAAGAAACTCGTGTATTTTGTCAAGTATCCGGAAATAAAACGGAAGAGAGAACCACTGATATGTTTTAGAACACTGAGAAAGTCAAAATGTTGAAAGCACCCCAATTTCTCACAATACTCAGGTAAGACTTTGGTATAAATTGCACATGTTTATTAAGCGTGTTATAAAAGTATTACAAATGTTATCTCAGAAGACTGTACATTGTATCAAGTGAATGATTGACACCGTTATGTACAGTCGCATGGCTAAGCAGGTGGGGTATTATGATGACAGAAAATTATACCATATCTGTTAGCTTCAATGATACAATGGAATGTTGATTAATATCTCAGATGAAGGTACTTAACTGAATTTACATTCTTTTAATTGGCTGTGATATGCACATGTCTTGTACTATTATATAATAGTATTCAGTGTTCATAAATTCCTTTGCCAAAATACAGAACT
>NC_091563.1:1091151-1096151 GCF_042767895.1 Penaeus vannamei
CTCTCCCTCTCCCCTCTCCCTCTCCCTCTCCCTCTCCCTCTCCCTCTCCTCTCTCTCTCTCTCTCTCTCTCTCCTCCCTCCCTCCCTCTCTCCCTCCCCCCCCCTCTCTCCCCTCTCTTTCTCCCCTCTCCCTCTCTCTCTCTCTCTCTCTCTCTCTCTCCCTCCCTCCCTCCCCCCCCCCCCCTTTGACAACCCTCTGACCTTCGTCTTCTCCCCTTTCACACCGACACTCTTAATCCTTGCCCTATTTACACGTCACACGAGACAGGATAGGGATGGAGAGAGAGAGGGGAGAGGAGAGAGGGGAGATGAGGAGAGAGAGGTGGAGAGAGAGAGAGAGAGAGAGAAGGGATAGGGGAGAGGAGGAGAGAGGAGAAGAGGAGAAGAGGGGAGAGGATGAGGAGAGAGAGGGAAGATGAGGAGAGAAAGGGAGGATGAGGAGAGAGAGAGAGAGAGGAGAAAATGCACAATGCACTCAAAATAAAGAAAACATAAGCGAAAATGGGAATAAAAAAAAACAAAGGAAAAGAAAACGTAAGCAAATATTTTAGGGGGGACTGCATTTTACTCCGCCGATTATAGGACAGACGCTGGATTACAGAGGATTATAGTGTCTATTGACCT
Organism: Penaeus vannamei; assembly: GCF_042767895.1. Lineage (NCBI taxonomy): Eukaryota > Metazoa > Arthropoda > Malacostraca > Decapoda > Penaeidae > Penaeus > Penaeus vannamei. The sequence goes on from NC_091563.1 coordinate 1,091,776, forward strand.
GCCCGAGCGAGTTAAGTAACCCGCATGCCAAAGTGGCTTTTTAACTGTCTATATAACCAGATTGACCTTGGGCTCAGGTAATCCACGTGCGTGCAGTACGAAATGTTTGTATATACTTGTTTTCTTTGGAAGATGAATGTGACAATTGATGTAAATGTTTTTTTTTTGTTTCGTTTTTACGAGGAATATTTCTATATGGATTGGTGTGGTTAATGCATTTGTGTTTATTGGTCAATCTGGCAAATTGATATATTAAGTGTATAAGTAGTATAGACACACTTAGGTCTTTTACGCGTATATATGAAGTGTATAAGTATAATAGACACACAGGTCTTTCACGCTGATGTGTATACACGAAAACGTAAGCACATCTGGACACTGATACAGAAATGATAAAATCTATAATGAAGGCATGCATGTTCTCTGACCATTTGTTTATGAAATGTTTGGAAATTTCATTTGAACTTAAATCTATAACAAAAGCATTAACGTATAGTCTACATGTAAGTGTACACTTAGGTTCGTTTATATTATGTCATCAGTACATTCATTCTTATAGCGTTAAGTAACCTAAAATATTTGACCGTGTGTGCGTGTGCGTGTATATAGGAGATAAATTAGATGAACATACCTATAGTTATAAGCAGGAATAGGCTTTCATTTGTAGGCATAGACCAGCATAGAATTAATTATTTGTTAAAATGTTGAGGTATGAATATGACATAACTGATGATGCAAGAACTCTTTAGTTTTATTTGCGAGAAATTTGTAGTATTAGTTTGTTTTCTCTTATTGTGATCTCTAAAGTACCGCTCTCACCCTGCTCCTATTTCAATTTTCTCCCTCCCCCTCCACTCCTCTTTCCTCCTTCCTCTTAATCCTCCTTCGTTTCTTCGCCCCCCTCCTCCTCACCATTTCTTTCTTCACTTCCCTTCCCCCTCTACTTTTCCATATTCTCCCTCATCACTCTTCTTTCTCTTCCTTTTCTATTCTTCCCCCTATACTACTCCCACCTCCTCTTCCCTTTCTTCCTCCTTCTTTCCCTCCCTTTTCTCCCCTCTCCTTTCTCCTTCCCTCTCCTCTTATTCAATTCCTCCTTTTCTCGTGTACTTTGTGGTGCAGCAGTTTCGTCTAGCAAGCTTGCTGAGGTGCCTTCGATCCCGCGCGCTGCCAGTGGATGGCAACCCCGGCCATTTCTCGCACTCAGGAGAGAGAGAGAGGGGGGGGGGAGGAAGGGTGAGGGAGAGAGGAAGGAAGGAACTGAGAGGGAGAGAGGAGGAAAGGAAGGGAGAGGGAGAGAGGAAGAAAGGAAGGGAGAGGGAGAGAGGAAGAAAGGAAGGGAGAAGGCAATTTAGAAGGAAAATAAAACAGACAACAAGTCACGACAAAGAATATCCATTGTGACAAATGGAATTAAAACAAAAGCAGTCAAAAATTCTAATTCTAATTCCTCCCTCACTCTCTTGACATGATAGTGATATGGTTATTATATGATAAGTTCATTTCAAAAAGTTACTGCAGTTGTTGATATTCAGTGAGCAACCCCGTTTATTAGAACCCTTTGGATGATTTAACATACAATTAATGCAACCGATATATACAAGGTAATTAAAATTGCCCGTTGAATTATTCAATTGACGTGTAAGTGGCATGACCTTGAATGGATGAGATGAACGTGGTATTGTGTGGTGGTCGTAGATTGATCATTGATGTTCATTCTCGAGAAAGGCTAGATCAGTAGCAACTCGAGGAGGTATCATGGCGTCTGATTCTATTTTGAAAAAAAAAAAAAAAAAAATACATGTAGGTTTATTTTGATGACGTCACAAAGGTTGCGGGTGCTTTGTGAATATGGTCGATCATTTTGGAGTCTCCGATTTTCAAAAAGGATGGAATATAATGATTTTAATGGTTATATTTTCATTGAACAAGCATCGAAACAGACGCCATGACACCTGCTCTAGTTGCTACTGATCTAGCCTCTCCCGCTCATTCACGGGCGAGAAATCGTAAAGAAAGAAAGAAAAAAAGAAAAAAAAATAATGACTCGGTCGTGCATGAAGCTTCGAAACTGCTTCGAACAGAAAAGGTCACGTAATTCAGCGTTCGAGACGGAATTCGAAACCTGTTCAATATTCATTTTGAGTGAGACTGCTCAGTGTATAGGTGTGGACGGTGTTGACAGCCTAGACAAATTTGATCTTAATGGCTTATTTTTTTCCATATATCTAGGTGTTTTTGTATTATTAGTAGTGTTACGATTATTATTATTGTTTTCCGCATGTACATTATAAATATCAATAATAATGATATGGTTAATATTACAATTGTCATGATTGTTACCAACATTATCTTCAGTTCCATTAGTTCTTGAAGTAGAGGACTCCCCGCTAAGCCTTCTGTTCCTCTCTCTCCTGCAGGAGGGACGACGGCGCGCCCTTCGAGCAGCAGGAGGAGACGCCGCGGCCGCAGAAGATCCGCGTGCAGAGCTTCAGCCACGTGAGCGAGTTCGGATGGGGCTTCCCGGAGGTGGACGAGGCCGCGGCCAACAGGAGGAAGGTCGACCTGAGCTGGATCCAGGGCTACGACCGGGAGATCGGACGCCTCAAGGCCGAGGTCAGGAGGCAGAAGGCGCTCAGCTGTAGCCACCTCGGGAGGGAGGAGGAGGAGGGGGAGGAGGAGGACGGGAAGAGGGCGGGTTCGCCGGGAGCGACGGGGGGAGAGGAGCCCGTGGACGCGCCCTTTGGGTCTGACGGCGCCGGCGAGGAGCTCCGCACGGACTCCCCGCCGGCGACGCCCCACAGCGAAGCGTGCTTCAGCCTGCGGAGCTTCACGTCCAGGGACAGCGGGGTGTACGCCGCCGACGACGCGTCCGAGTGCTCCCCGGAGGCGGCGGCGGACCGGTCGTTCCTGGAGGAGCTGGAGGACCTGAGCGACCACGACCTCTCCGTCGACGCGGGGCTCGGGCGCGGCGAGGGCGCTGCCGAGGGCGCCCCCGAGCCGCCGATGGGCCGCAGAAAGAAGGACAAGTACCCCGCGTGCCTGCAGGGGCCGGAGGACGTGGCCGACTTCGCCGTCAGACTCTCGTACCTCAGCTGGAGCGCCGCCTCGTGCCCCGCGAGTCCCTCGGAGACGATCTGCGACGCCACCTTCGTGATCGAGGCGTCGCCGGCCGACCGGAGCTCGCAGTCCCTCGACGAGACTCGGCGGCAGCGCCTGCGCGGCCTCTGGACGGCGTGCGACCGCCTGGAGGCGACGGCGCTCCGCGGGGGCGTCGAGAGCCGCGGCGTGGGCGAGGTCATGCAGCTGGTCGAGTCGCTGAGCACGCTGGACGACCGCCTCCGCCTCCTGCGCTGCGACCTGGAGGGCCTCATGACGCAGGCGCGGGAGAACATGACGGACTTCGGCCTCCTGCAGAACCAGGCCTGCCGGCTGGCGAGCCGAACGGAGGGCTCCCGGCAGCGCCTGGCCCAAGCCGTGGGCCTGGAGAAGGTGTGCGCGGCGCTGGAGGAGCGGCTGCACGAGGAGTGGTGGGCGGCGCACTGCCCCAACCTGCTCCCCGAACACGAGAACTACATCGTCTAGCGCACGCCACGCCCCTCCCAGCGAGGCCACGCCCCTTCCAGCGAGGCCACGCCCCTTCCAGCGAGGCCACGCCCCTTCCAGCGAGGCCACGCCCCTTCCAGCGAGGCCACGCCCCTTCCAGCGAGGCCACGCCCCTTCCAGCGAAGCCACGCCTTGTGTATGGTGTCCGGACAATACTTACCTATTTATAAACAAAGGAACTTGAGAAAAGCCTTGTGCAGCAAGGAAACCCGCGCAGACGAAGTGCAATACCCTAGCCCCAGCCATGGTGGCACAGCTACTGCAAGGTACCTGGAGCTCTCTTCGAGTTGTACATAACCGCGTTTCTTTTTTACTTCAGAGATATTAGATTATTTAGCGACTGTAAATAACTTAGGTATTCCCTTTTTTATCCCCGACACTTATTTTTTGTTATCTAAAGGATAGAATTGAATATCCAGTGACTGTATGTAAATATAAGAATTAGTCCTTTTTATTTTATCCGCTGAGTCTCATTGGTGAGCAATAAGACGCAGTTCTTGTAATAAATGTTGTTATACTAGTGTTGTTTTATTCTTCATCTTTTATATATTATTATTTGTTATTACGAGCATATTACTATTTCATATATCATCATCATTATTATATTGTTATTATTATTGTAACTATCATTGCTATTATCGTTACATTGCGTGTTTATAATTTTCATAATCTTTCTCTCTCTCTCTCTCTCTCTCTCTCTCTCTCTCTCTCTCTCTCTCTCTCTCTCTCTCTCTCTCTCTCTCTCCCTCTCCCTCTCCCTCTCCCTCTCT
>NC_091563.1:1128651-1131151 GCF_042767895.1 Penaeus vannamei
AGACATTAAATTTTAGCAAATATAATATATAAAATTATATAAATGTGGTATTTCTTATGAATACTTTAATGACATTTTTTTGTAGAAAATCATGTTATAAGAATAACTACAGTAATAATAATAATAATAATAATAATAATAATAATGTTAGTATGATAATAACATAAAAATAATAAGAATAATGCTGATGATAATAATAACAATAATAATAATAAAATAAAATTAATTAATTAATAATAAAATGATGTGTTTCTGTATAAATATTTACACCTGCATATATACATATATAACAGCGATGAAAATTATGATAATGATGAATGAATAGATAAATAGATAAATAATCATAATAATGATTATAACAACAATAATGATAATGATAGTAATGATAATAATAATGATAATGTTAATGATTATAATGATAATAGTAATAATAATAATAATAATGATGATGATAATGATAATAAATATGATGTTAACAAAAATAATTACAACAAAAATAATGATATTAATAATAACAATGATAGTAATAAATAATAATAATAATAATAATAATAATAATAATAATGATCATAATAATAATAATAATAAAATAACAATAATAATGATAAGAACTATTATTATTATAATTATTATTATCATTATCATTATTACTATTATTATTATTATTATTATCATTATAACAATAAACAACAATAATAATAACAACAATAATAACAACAATAAGAATAACATTTTGCACTTTTAAACTAAGGTTAAGATTCACCTCATGACATCAGTCCTTTGTTATATATCAAATAATGTAAAAATCAGTAAAGAGTTAACCATAACAAATATGAAATTTTAGCATATATGATATATATAATTATATACACATGGTACTCTTTATTATCGTTGTTATTATATTTGTTTGTTTATTATTATTATTATTATTATTGATATTATCATTATTATTGTTATTGTCATCATTATCATTATTGTTATTATTATCATCTCATTTTTATGTTTATTGTTTTATTATTCTGTTCATTTTTTCCTTTTTCTGTCTGTATTTTTTTCTGTTTTCTTGTTTTTCCTCGTCATCTCTTTCCTCTTCTTTTTTCTCTGTCTCCTTCTTTTCCCCCTCTTTTTCCTTCTTCTCTTTCCACTCTTCTTTATATTCTTTACCCTCCTCCTTTTCCCTCCCCCTATTCTCCATTTCTTAAGTTTTTTTCTTTCCCTCCTCGTCCTCCTCATATTCTCCCTCTTCTTATTCTTTCTATTTCTCGTCTTCCTCCTCCTCTTCCTTCTCCTCCTCCTCCTCCATCTTTTTGTCTTTCTTCTACCTCTTCCTCTTCTTATTATCATTATCGTCATTATAATTACTTTTATTATTATAATCATTATTATCATTATTATAATGATTATCATTATCATAATTGTTATAATTATTATTGTTTTTTTACCGTTATTATTATTGTCATTATTATAATCACTATCATTAACATAATTATCATTATAATGATTATTAATATTATGATTACTACTATTCCCATTATGATTATCATTGTTATTATTCTCTCCTTTCTCTGTTCTTCTTCTCCTCCATCATCGTCTGTTGTATATTATTACTTCTGTTATTTATCCGAGTTTCTAAAACTTCAACTTTCCACTCATGCAACTGGCTAATCACACGGAGAAATAATTATGTGATTTTTATTAATCTTGCAATAATTTAAGAGTTCTTGTCTCTGAAAAAAAATATCCAAAAGTCTATGTCTTTTTTCTTTCCTTCTCTCTCTCTCTGTCTTTCTAAGTCTCTCTCTCTCTTTCTTTCTGTTTGTCTCTCTCACTTCTCGATTCTCTCTTTCTTTCTTTTTTTTCTCTTTCTTTTTCACTCTCTTTTTCTTTCTATCTCTCCTTCTCATGAGCTTCTCGATTCACTCTCTCTCTCCCACTCTCTTCTCCACCTCCCATTACCTTCCTATTTTACTCTCTCTTCCTCCCCAAATCTCTCCCTTTTCATCCCCCTCCCTCTCTCTCTCTACCTTATCTCTCTCCCTCCTTCTCTCCCTCCCTCTCTTTCTCTCTCCCTCCTTCTCCTTCCTCCCTCCCTCTCTCTCTCTCCCCATCTCTCCTCATTCTCTTCCTCATTCTTCCCCTCCTCTCTCTCTCTTTCCCCATCTCTCTCTCTCTCTCTCTCCCTCCCTCCCTCCCTCTCTCTCCCATCTCTCTCATTCTCCCTCCCCCTCTCTCTTTCCCATCTCTCTCATTCTTTCTCTCTCCCCCCTCTCTCCCATCTCCCTCATTCTCCCTCTCTCCTCCTCTCACCCACGCCCCCGCCCGCCCCCAGGTCACCGAATACGTGGGCGGGTACTACTCCTCCAGCCTCGCCGTGCTCTCTGACGCCGGCCACCTCCTCAGCGACTTCTGCGGGTTCGCGGTGTCACTCGTCGCCCTGTGCCTGGTGCAGCGCCCGCCGTCCAGATCCATGAGTTATGGATATTATCGCGCAGGTGAGGAG
>NC_091563.1:1138651-1143651 GCF_042767895.1 Penaeus vannamei
CAGACCGTGGCCGTTATGGTGGCAGCGGTGGTAGTAAAGTTCTGGGTGAGTCGGGTTTTTTTATTTTCTATTTTATTTGGGTTGTTTGTTTATTTGTTGTGTGTGTGTGTGTGTGCGTGGTTGGTGTTTGTCTTTGCGGGTGAGAGGTTTGGTTGGATTTTGCTCGGAACTTGGTTGAGTTTTTTTTTTTTTTTTTTTTTTTTCTCCGCGCCAGTCTAAGTTGACTTCAGTTGTGTTTTGTTAGCATCACCTTGGTTCGGTTGACTCTGGTTCGGTTACTTTGGTTTGGTTGATTTGGCTTTGGTTGACTTTGCTTTGGTCGACTAAGGTTCGATTGACTTTGGTTCCGTTGACTTCGGTTCGGTTGACTAAGGTTAAGTTGAATCTGGTTCGGTTGACTTTGGTTCAGCTCGTTCCCTTCTTTGCTTTGGTCGATTTCCCTTGGGCAGGGCTGGCATCTGCTTGAAATTGGTTGGTATCAAGTAGGTGTTCTTGGCTTTGGTTGACCTTCGTTTAGTGAGGATTGAACCAATGGACTTCACTTAGCTTTGGCTTGAGTTGGCTTTGACAAAGTGTGTGTGATCTTGGTCGGAATGTTCCTCGGTTCATCTTGGTTGATTTTAGTTTGGTTCGGCTTGGTCTAACTGCCTTCGGTGAGGTGTGGTTCGCTTCGACTGGGCTTACTCGGTTCCGGTTGGCTTTGATTTGGTCAGCTTGGGTTGGGTTTGGTTGGGTTTGGTTGACCTTGTTTTGAAGGGCCTCGGTTTGAACTTGATTGACCTTGATTGGGTTGGCTTGGGTTGGATTTGATTGTGACTGGTTGAGCTTGTTTTGAATGGCCTCGGTTTGAACTTGACTGACCTTGATTGGGTTGGCTTGGGTTGGATTTGGTTGTGTTTGGTTGATCTTGTTTGGCTGACCTCGGTTTTGAACTTGGAATTGATTCTGAAGTAGCCTGGGTTGACTTTGATGCTGTGATCCTAAACTTGCTCTGGTTTACTTTTCAACTGGCTTGGCCTTCTTTTGAACGTAAAAAAAGGGAAGAAAATAGAATTTGTCCGGATCTGCCCTGTTTTCCTTTGAACTTGTTTAGGCATGTTTTGAACTTGCTTGGAACTTGCTTTGAATTTGCTTAGACCGTGATAGGGTTTGCTTTGGACTTGTCTTTGTTTTACTTTGAACTTGCTCTTAGTCTGCCTGGGTTTACTTTGGACTTACTTAGACCTTGCTAGGGTATGTTTTGAACTTCTTTTTATTCTGAAATTACCTGAGTTTACTTCGAACTTGCCATGAACTTGCTTGGGCTTGCTTTGAACTTCCAAGTGTGCAGGGAGATATTTTTGTACGTATTCTTTTTTTTTTTACTCTTCATTTTTGTCTGTCTTCCGTTTATCATGTTTTTGTTCTCTCCCTATTTCTGTTCCATCAGTTTGTTCTTTATTGATTGACTTTAAGTATTATTTTATTGTTTCATTTCATTATCTTCTATCCCTATTCTCTTTTGTTTTCTTTGTTTTATCTTTTTTTATTATTTTTTTGTTTCTTTCCTTTGTTTTATTTCACATTTTTTGTATATACTCTATTATATAACATTTTGTAATATGTTTTTCAAAACCATTTTCAGTGACATTTTTTGCATGTTTGAATAACAGATCGAAACATATTTTATCATTATTTTTTGGACTCAGCATATGTATATATTATATATGTATATACATATTTTGTATATATATATATATATATATATATATATATATATATATATATATATATATATATATATATATACATGCATACATATATATACATATATATATATATATATATATATATATATATATATATATATATATATATATATATATATATATATATATATAAATGTACATACATATATGTATGTATGTATGTATCTATATCTATGTCTATATCTATATCTATCTATTTATCTATCTATATGTATATATATATATATATGTATATATATATATACATATATATATATATGTGTGCGTGCGGCCCCCGAGAGCCCCCCCGCGGCAGCCCATAGATCGCGGGCAACTTTGACGCGGCGGCCGCCCTCACGGCAACATATTGGCCCTCGCCGCCCTCCTCCCGCCTCTCGGTTCCTGCCTGAGCAATCCTTGAATTCCCATTCCCACGAGCCGGCTGCAACTCGCCTCTCACATGTCTCTGTCTGCGAATTCCTTTCTCTGTTCCTCTCTGTCTCTCTCGCTCGTTTTTTTTTTTTTTTTTTTTTTTGAACTGTTTGTCCTTTTATTGGTTTTGCTCTGTTTTGTATTCCTCGTTCTCTCTCTCTCTCCCCTCTTTCTCGCTCGCTCTTCTCCTCCCCCCCACTCTCTCTCTCTCTCTCTCTCTCTTTCTCTCTCTCTCCCTCTCTCTCTCTCTCTCTCTCTCTCTCTCTCTCTCTGCAGCGTTTAGCGTGTTGGTCTAGCAATCTTGCAGACCTGCGTTCAATCCCACGCCCGGCCAGTGAGTGGTATCCCCGGCCATTCCTTGCACACGGGGGGATTTGGAAGCAAAATAAAATAGACAATATATCACGGCAAAGAATATCCATTGTAACAAATGGAATCTAAAACTAAATATAAAAATCTTAAAAATCTCTCTCTCCTTCTCCCCCAACTCACCCCTCCTCTCTTTCTCTCCTCTCACCCAACCCACCCAACGCACCCCTTCCCTCTCTCTCTCACCTCCCCTCCCCAACTAACCCAAATCAACTTCTACTCCTCCAACTCACCCCCTCCCTCTCTCCAAACTCACCCCCTCCCCCCTCCCCCAACTCACCCCTCTCTCTTCCTCTTAACCAACTCACCCTCTCCCTTCCCTCTCACCCAACTCACCCCTCCCCCTCTCTCCCCCAACTCACTCCCTCTCTCTCTCTCCCCCTCTCACCCAACTCACCCCTCTCCTCCCTCTCCTCTCCCAACTCACCCCCTCTCCCTCCCTCTCCCTCTCCCCAACTCACCCCCTCTCCCTCCCTCTCTCACCCAACTCACCCCCTCTCCCTCTCTCTCCCTCCCCAACTCACCCCCTCTCCCTCCCTCTCTCACCCAACTCACCCCTCCCTCCCCTCCCCAACTCACCCCTCTCTCTCCCCTCCCCCAACTCACCCTCTCCCTCTCCCTCTCACCCAACTCACCCCCTCTCCTCCCTCTCACCCAACTCACCCCCTCTCCCTCCTCTCTCCCTCTCACCCAACTCACCCCCTCTCTTCTCTCACCCTCCCCCAACTCACCCTCTCCCCCAACTCACCCCCTCCCTCCCCTCCCCCAACTTCCACCCCCCCCTCACCCAACTCACCCTCTCCCTCTCCCTCTCACCCAACTCACCCCCTCTCCTTCTCTCACCCAACTCACCCCCTCTCTCTCTCTCACCCAACTCACCCCTCTCCCTCCCTCCTCTCTCCAAACTCACCCCTCCCTCCCTCCTCCCCCAACTCACCCCCCTCTCACCCAACTCACCTCTCCCTCTCCCTCTCACTCCAACTCACCCCCCTCTCCTTCTCTCTCACCCAACTCACCCCCTCTCTCTCTCACCCACCTCACCCCCTCTCCCTCCTCTCCCCCCCCCCCCCCGGCAGCCCGAATACAAAATCGCCGACCCGATCCTGACCTTCGTCTTCGGGTTCATCGTGGTGGTGACGACCCTGCCCATCCTCCGCGACCTCGCCCACGTCCTGATGGAGGGGACGCCGAGGAACGTGGACTACGGCGCCCTCCTCAACGACCTGGAGGGCCTGGCGGGCGTGAGGACCGTCCACAACCTCCACATCTGGTCCCTGACGCTGGATAAGAACGCCCTGTCGGTGCACATCGGGATCGGTGAGTGTCGGGAGGGGGGGAGGAAGAGGGAGGGGGAGAGGAAGGAGGGAGATGGGAGAGGGGGAGAGGAAGGAGGGTAAGGGAGGGAGAAGGGAGGAAGGGGGTTGGGGAGGAAGGAGGGAGAAGGGAGGAGGGGGTTGGGGAGGAAGGGAAGGGGGAAGAAAGGGAGAAGGGAAGGAGGGAGGGAGGGAGAAGGGGAGGAGGGAAGGGGATGGGTAAGGGGGAAGGGAGAGAGGGAAGGAAGAAAGAGGGATGGGGAGGGAGGAGGGAGGGAAGGTGTTTGGGAGAAAGGGAGGAAGGGAGGAAGGGGGAAAGGGATGGGGAGGAAGGGAGGGAAGGGGGAGGAAGTAAAGGGGATGGGGAAGAGGGGGTAGGAGGAGAGATGGGTAGAAGGGGGAAGAGAGGGAAGGGGGAAGGGTGATACGGAGAAGGGGGGAAGGGAGGAAGAAGGGAGGGTAGGGGGAGGGGGTTGTGGAGAAGAAGGAAAGAAGGGAGGGTGGGATGGGGAGAAAAGATGCGGAGATGAGGGGAGGGAAGTGATAGGGGGAGGGAGAAGAGGAGGGAGGAGGATAGGGAGGGGGAGAAGAAGAGGGGAGGGGAAGGGAAGGGGGTGTGAGGACAGTACGCGCTGGGTAATCAATCCCCGTGGGTTCCCTTGGGGATTAGTGGGGTCTTCGGAGGGGGGAGGGGGGATGAGAGGGGGAGGGGGAGAAGGGGAAGGGAGGGAGTAGGGGGAAGGGATGGGGTGGGAGGAGGGGTGGAGATAAGGGGAGGGAAGAGAGGGAGAAAGGGGAAGTTGGAGGGAGGGGAGGAAGGAGGGGGATGTGGCAGGGGAGGCGGGAGGAAGGGGAAAGTGGGGGGAGGGGGAGGAGGACAGGGTTCTAAAGGGGGGTGGGGTGTTGTTAGGGGGAGGGGTTTTCTTTTCAAGTCTCATCCCTCTCTTTAGCGTCGTCTCGTTTCATTTGTCTTTCTCTCTCTTGCTCTCTCCCTCTCTATTCTTCCCTCTCTTTGATCTGCGTTCAGTTATTCTTTTACATATTCTCTCTCTCTTTTTATTTCCTTCTCTCTCTCTCTCTCTCTCTCTCTCTCTCTCTCTCTCTCCTCCCTCTCTCCCTCTCTCCCTCTCTCTCTCTCTCTCTCTCTCTCTCTCTCTCT
>NC_091563.1:1153651-1156151 GCF_042767895.1 Penaeus vannamei
CCTTCTCCCTCTCCCACTCTCTCTCCTTCTTCCTCCCTCCCTCCCCTTTCCCTCTCTCCCCTCCCTTCCCTGCCTCCCTTCCCTCACTCCCTCACCTCCTCCCTCCTCCCTTCCCTCCCCCTCCCTCCATCCCACAACCATTAACTCTCACCCACTGTCTACCTCCCTTCACCCCTCCCCCACTCTCTCCCCATCCCTCCCTCTCTCCCCCCTCTCCCACTCTCTCTCCCTCCATCCCCCTCCCTCCATCCCCCAACTATTAACTCTCACCCACTGTCTACCTCTGCCTCACATCCTACGTAGGAGGAGCTCCTATCAGTTAGAGATAATAGGAAAGAATTCGGTGAAGAAACAGACTGATATAGATGGGTGGATGGATTGATTGGGTGAGATAGGGAGAGGGAGGAGAGGGAGAGGGAGAGGGGGGGGGTAGGGAGAGGGAGAGGGAGGAGAGGGAGAGGGAGAGGGGGGGAGATAGGGAGAGGGAGGGAGAGGGAGAGGGGGAGAGGGAGGAGGGAGAGGGAGAGGGAGAGGATAGGGAGAGGGAGGAGGGGGGATAGGGAGAGGGAGAGGGAGGTGAGGGAGAGGAGAGAGGGGGGATAGGGAGAGGGAGGAGAGGGAGAGGGGAGAGGGAGGGAGAGGGAGAGGGAGGATAGGGAGAGGGAGAGGAGAGGAGAGAGGGAGAGGGGGATAGGGAGAGGGAGAGAGGGGATAGGGAGGGGGGGATAGGGAGAGGGAGAGAGGGAGAGGGGGATAGGGAGAGGGAGAGGGGAGAGGGAGGGGGATAGGGAGAGGGAGAGGGAGGTGAGGGAGAGGGAGAGGGGAGAGGGGGGGATAGGGAGAGAAAGAAGAACGTGATGTAAGGGGGAATTTATATATATACATATATATATATATATATATATATATATATATATATATATATATATATATATATATATATATAGACAGATAGATAGATAGATGGATACAATAGATAGCTAGGTAGATAGAAAGAGAGAAGTAGTAGAAGAAGAAGAAATAAAGACAAAGAGAGAGAGAGAGAGAGCGAAATAGAAAGAGCGGAAAAGAGAGCGAGAATGAGAGAGACAGAGAGAGAGAGAGAGAAAGAGAGAGAGAGAGAGAGCTGAGAGAGAGAGAGAGAGAGAGAGAGAGAGAGAGAGAGAGAGAGAGAGAGAGAGAGAGCGAGAAAGAGAAAGAGCGAGAGCGAGAAAGAGAGAGAAAGAGCGAGAGAGAGAAGACCGAAAGAGAGCGAGAGAAGGCCAAGTCAAACAAACTTAAAAGACAAACAAAAAAACAGACACCCACGCCCACACAGACGAGAGAACAGAGCTGATCCATCGACAGGGGCGTGAGACAGGGGTGGGGAAGGGGGGGGGGGCGTGAGACAGGGGTGGGGAAGGGCGGGGGAGGGGACCCAGACGCCCAACATGTCTACATATTTCACCTGACGTCTGTCGCTCTCACTCACGTCTACCCCGACGTACTCAGCTCTGACTCACCGGTAAAGCTTCGTCTATTATCTACATCTTTTTTTTTCTTTTTTTGATGAATAAAGAATTATGCAACATGTACGCCGGTTTTTCATTTTTCTTTTCTCATGTATTTTCTTTGTTTATGAATATATATCCCTGTGGCTTCTATGTTATAGTTTGGATTTGTTTGATGAAAATATGCATAAAAGAAATATATATCTGCATATATATAAATATATATATATATATATATATATATATATATATATGTATATATATATATATATATATATATATATATATATATATATATATATATATAGACACACACACACACACACACACACGCACACGCATGTATGTGCATAAATATATGTATGTGTATATACATACATATATATAATGTACATATGTATGTATATAGAAATTATAGAAATATGAAATACTGCATTATTAGTAAAGAAAAAAAAACGTAGACTGATGGGTAATTATTATATCAAAAGACAAGAAGCCAGAGTCATTTTATGTGTTTGTCTTTGCCAGAGGAACCACAAGGATGGAATTGATATTTCGCTTTGCCAGAGCACCAAAGGGACGGAATCATATCGCACTGATCGTTGGATACTCGGTAGAAAATAAATGGGTAATTAAGAGGATAAATTACACGAGAAGCTCCATAAACGTGAATAGAATTAGATATTGCAGATTAAGAAACCAATCAAATTTAACCTCATACTGGGTGGTTGCTCTTCTCTCATTCATGTTCAAACTAATGTATCACTTCTTTTATCTTAGTGTTTGACATTTACCATATTTTTTTCTGTTCTTTTTCTTTCATAATTCCTGAAATGAGCAAACATGGCGGGCAGTGAATTTAACCGTCACTGTTTTTTTATTTTTTATTTTCTCTCTGATCTGGGAGAGAGCGCCCCCCCCCCCCCATTGAGATGGTGGACAGGGTGCGTATTAGCGTTTTCTCGGGAAATAAAATCACACACACACACACGAGGTCCTTTTTCGGGCCA
>NC_091563.1:1178651-1181151 GCF_042767895.1 Penaeus vannamei
ATGATAATAATAATGATGATGATGATGGTGGTAGCAATGATGATGATTATGATGATAGTGATGATGATGATGATAATGGTGATGATGATAATAATGATGATGATGGTAGCGATGATGATGATGATATTGGTGATGGTGATGGTGATGATGATAATGAAGATTATGAGAATGAGAATAATAATAACGATTCTGATAACAAACAGGAATAAAAGAGGAAGCAGTAGAAAAACTAAAAAAGAGAGCAAGAAAAAAGGAAACAACAAATAAACAAAAATACGAAATAAAAGAAAGAAAAGGATGATGAACAAATGAAAGAAGAAAAAGAAGGAAAAAGAGGAAACGGGGAGAACGAATAGAGAATAAAGAAAGATAAAAAAAAACAGACGAAGAAGAAGAAGAGATAGAGGAAAAAAGAATAACACGAAAATAGAAGAAAAAAAATAAAGAAAATAGATAAATAAATAGATAAACAACAATAATCAAAAACAAAACGAAAAATAGACACAAACTAAAATCATCGTCCCTTAAAATAGAAGAAGAAAAGAAAAAGAAAATAGAAAAAAAACAGAAAAACAACAATAATTAAAGCATAAGAAAAAAAAAAACAAAAAAAGCGAAAAATAGACACAAACTAAAATCATCGTCCCTTAAAATAGAAGAAGAAAAGAAAAAGAAAATAGAAAAAAAACAGATAAACAACAATAATTAAAGCATAAGAAAAAAAAAAACAAAAAAAGCGAAAAATAGACACAAACTAAAATCATCGACCCTTAAACCTCACACTCAAAGTATCCATTTCCTCCTCTCCTTCTTTATTCCGTCCACTTCCTTCTCCCCTTCTTCTGCACTGCGGGCTTGCGATCCACTAAAGGGATTACTTAGACTATCGGGTGTTGTCTCTCTCCCCTCTTTCTCGCTCTCTCGCTTGTTACGCTTTATCTGTGTTTCTAGGTCTGTTTTTTTCTCTCTCTCTGTTTTTTCCAAGTCTTCTGTTTTCTCTCTCTGTTTGTGTTTGTCTGTCTGTGTGTCTGTCTGTCAGTAGGTCTCTATGTGTGTGTGTGTGTATATATGTGCGTATGTATACATATATATTATATTATATTATATATATATATATATATATATATATATATATATATATATATATATATATATGTATGTATATATATGCATACATACATATATACATGCATACATATATATATATATATATATATATATATATATATATATATATATATATATATATACATATGTATATATATATGTACATATATATATATATATATATATATATATATATATATATATATATATATATATATATATATATATATATATATATGTATGTATACATACATACATACATATATACATGCATACATATATATATATATATATATATATATATATATATATATATATATATATATATATATATATATATATATATATATATATATATATATATGTACATATATATATATATATATATATATATATATATATATGTATGTATGTATGTATATATACACATATGTATATCCATCGATCTACACACACTCCTATACACACACGGACACACACACACAAACCCCGCACACAAAAAGCATATCGACATCCGGGACAGCAAAGACGTCAACAGAGAGCGAAAAAAAAAAGCCGATCCGTGGAAGTACAGAAAGAAAAGAATCCATATGACAATTTCCTTTCCTTCCTTCCGGCAAATTATCTGTCACAGCCTTTCGCGAAGGTGTTGGAGCTGTCACGGCGCGAGGGTCGGCCAAGGGACAGATCAGGGCCACTGTGGAGGGCGGTCTTTCTCTTTTTTTTGTTTTTGTTTTTTTAATTTTTTGTCTTTGTTGTTGTATCTCTTTTTGTTTTTGTTTTTTTGTTTTTTTCTCTTTGTGTATCTCTCCTTTTTTCTCTCTCTTTTCCTTTTTTCTCTGTTTCTTTCTTTCTTTCGTTCTCTCTCTCTCGCTCTTCTCTCTTTCTCTCTCTCTCTCTCTCTCTCTCTCTCTCCCTCTCTCTCTCTCTCTCCCTCCCTCCCTCATCTTTCTCTCTCTCTCTCCCTCCCTCCCTCATCTTACTCTCTCCCTTCCCTTCCCCTTCCCCTTCCCTTTATTCCCAATTTTTTATCATCCCTTTTCCTTCCCCCCTCTTTTAAAAAAAATACTGATGCTAGTTATTTCGCTTGCCTATTCTCCTTAATTCCCTTTTTAGGTTACGTCACGAAGGCATCTTGCAGTTTACTCAGCTGTTCAGGAGATGAAGGTTTGCTGTTCACTGAGAGAGAGAAAGAGAAGGGGGGAGGGAGGGGGTCCGGGGATAGGTGGAAGGGGGAGGGAGAGAGAGTGAATGATATATATATATATATATATATATATATATATATATATATATATGTATATATACATAACACAGACACACACACACACACACACACACACACACACACACACACACACACACACACACACACACACACACATATATATAT
>NC_091563.1:1196151-1198651 GCF_042767895.1 Penaeus vannamei
GTTTCATTAGAAATACATGGTATATTCATACTTGCGCATCGCTGCCCTCTAACGGCAAATTTGACAGTTCTGTTGTTACAGTTCTCGTTGTTTGTTTCAAAGGTGAAGGTTGTTTACAGTGCTACTTGCGTTTCCGATTTTTTTTCCAACTTTGCGGTGAAATCGATCTCTCACTGAAATCGTTACAATATCGGGGATAACACGAAATTCAGTGAAATACAATAACCGTGTTCCAGTTGTAGAATTTCGTCTGCGGTTCGCCACTTCCCAACCACCGTCCACCCAACTTTAAGGTAAATTCATTTTGTATTTCAAGTGTAGTCAGTGGCGATATAGAGGCATCGGTAAGAAAGTTAGATAATCGGGAGGGGGTCCGGGGGCGAAGCCCCCGATAGGGAAATACGGGTTAGGAAGGTTTTTTGGTTCATACGGCGATCCTACTGGTCGTTCGTGCGTTTAAGATGCGGTTCACTCGATCGAATCATCCGTGGTCGAATCTTCTCTCGGGTTCCTACATTTTTCACTTTCTTTGTCATCTGAAATGCTATCCTTGGCTCGGATTTTCAATTTCCCCCCAACCCCCGATTCCCCATGTTATCCCCCAACCTTATTGGCGGGAGTTAGGGACTTCGTCTCTGACGGTGCGGTCCTATACACACACACACACACACACACACACACACACACACACACACACACACACACACACACACACACACACACACACACACACACACACACATACACACACACACACACACACACACACATATATATATATATATATATATATATATATATATATATATATATATATATATATATATGCATATATATGTATATATATATATATATATATATATATATATATATATATATATATATATATATATATATATATATGTATGTATATGTATGCATATATATGTGTATGTATATATATATATATATATATATATATATATATATATATATATATATATATATATATATATATATATACACACACATACATATATATCCCCCCACACACACATTTTTCTTTTTCAGTCTCTCTTCCCCCATCAATTCCCTTCACCCTCCCTCCCACCCCTCCCCCAACCTTACCCTCCCCCACTCCCTCGTGAATCCCCCGCGACTTCTCCCTCCCTCCCTCACCTCCCTCATCCCGCGACCCTTCCATTAGGCAGATCATTTGTTTTTTAATTATCTCCTTCAACAGCCAATTAAGCGAAGACAAGGCAATTTGGCTGTTGGGTTCCGGGCTCAATTTCTCTCCCGCAGGAACGCTGGGATGAGGGGGGGGGGAGGAGGAGGAGGGAGAAGGGGGAGGATAGAATGGGGGGAAGGGGGAGGGCGTGTAGAGGAGGAGGAGGGGGTTGGAGGGGGAGGATAGAATGGGGGAAAGGGGGAGGGGGGTAGAGGAGGAGGAGGGGGAAGGGGGAGGATAGAATGGGGGAGGAGGAGGAGGGGGAGAAGGAAAAGGAGGTAGGAGGAGGAAAGGAGGTGAGGAGGAGGAGGAGGAGTAGGAAGAAGAGGAGGAGGGGGTGGAGGGAGAAATGGGACGGAAGGAGGAGGAGGAGAGAAGGAGGAGAGGAGGCGAGAGGGAGAAGGAAGGGAAGGAGAGAGGAGGAGAGATAAGTGACGCCGGAAGTGATAGGAAGGGAGGAGAGAGGGACGGGAGGATAAAGAAGGGAGGAAAGAGAGAAGAAGGAGGGAGAAGCGAAGACGGAGGACAAGAAGGACAGAGAGAGGAGATGGAAGAGGGAGAAGGATTTAGAAGAAAGAGGAAACGGAGAGAAGAGGAGAGGAAGTAAGAAAAGGGGAAAGAGAAACAGAAGGGAGGAAGAATGGAGAAGGGAGGAAAGAGAGTGGAAGAGAGGGAAAGGAAAAGGGAGGAGGGAATGTCGGGAGAAAGGGAGAAAAACAAACAGAAATACGAGAAAGGAGTGAGAGATGAAAGGAGAATAGAGAGAGAGAGGGGTGGATGCAATAAAGAGGTAGAGAGAGGGGAGAAGGTGGAGAACGGGGAAGCAAGTGGATGAAGGAATGAGGGAAATGGAGAAAGTGGAAGGGAGAAGAGAACAAAGGATTAGGAGAGAGAGAGAGTCAGTTACGGTGAGGGGAGAGGAGGGAGGAAGAGAGAAAAGGGAGGAAGGGAAAGTGAAGAGGAAGGAATTAGGAATAAGATAAGAAGAGAGTAAAGAGCAAAGAGAAAATACGAACCGAGTAAAGTGAGGGTAGAGGGGAGAGAAGAGAGAGAGAAGAGACAGTGAAGAGAAAGAGAGAGAAACAGAGACAGAGGGAGAGACAGACAGAGAGACAGACAGAGAGAGAGACAGAGAGAGACAGAGAAAGAGACAGAGAGAGACAGAGAAAGAGACAGAGAGAGACAGAGAAAGAGACAGAGAGAGACAGAGAAAGAGACAGAGAGAGACAGAGAAAGAGACAGAGAGAGACAGAGAAAGAGACAGAGAGAGACAGAGAGAGACAAAGAGAG
>NC_091563.1:1223651-1231151 GCF_042767895.1 Penaeus vannamei
TTGACCTTATTCGACCTTATTGCTGGCTTCGACCGAAACGCAGGAACACGTGGTCCAAGTCTTGTCGCTTCACTTCGGGTTCGTTGATTGGCATGCTGTTCCGAATCACTGAAACAGAAGGAGTCGAGTCAGCTGTTTATTCGCACAATTACCACTGTCATTGTTGTTACTATTACTGCCTTCATGAAGTCTATAGATGTATTGAATATATTGAGACTGGTTTGTAACCGGAGGCGTAGAAATTGGAGATAAACAAGAGTTGATAGGAAAAGAAATATACGTATATATATATACATACAGATTATGTGCGTATAAGCATCGTGGCTGTTTGTAAGTGTGTGCGTGCGTGTGCGTGCGTGCGTGTGTGTGTGTGTGAGTGTATGTACGTGCATAATAAAACACATGCAAACTCAGCTATCAACAGAAATAACAAAATAACCCATTCCCACCCATGGTAAAACAACCCTCCCCTCCTTCCACCCCCCCCCCCTTTGTGTTGTGTTCACAGGCATAAATTCAATGGCTGTTAAGACACAATTATCATTTCTTTTTTTAATGCCATTTAGCGTGCCCCACAGCTGATCTTTTTATGCGTTCTGATAATAAGAGCCAATTCCCTAATGGTGCCAATTATGTGTGCAAACGAGGGTTGTTTGAATAATAATTTGTTAACCTTAGCGGCTGAGTCAGCTGTTAGTGTCGTAATAATATGTTAATTTTTTTTTTCATGCATAACGAACTCTTTAATTGGCTTATGGATGAGGTCAGTAGCTTTTCTTCTCTATGACCTATATTCTAATTTCGTTATGCATCTTTTATTGTCCGTTAGTGATGACTATGCACTTTGTGTGCCTTTGTTGTTGCTGTTATTCCTGCCGGTTATTTGTACTTTCTTTAATCGTTTATTATCATTATTATTATTATTATTATTATTATTATTATTATTATTATTATTATTATCATTATTATTATTATTATTATTATTATTATTATTATTATTATTATTATCATTATTATTATTATTATTATTATTATTATTATTATTATCATTATGTAACTTTGTTCCATGGTTCTTAATTTTAAATTATTTATCTTTATAAATTACATTTCCATTTTTTTACTGTACGATAGTTCTTCCAGTCACTCGACGACAGATGTACGATAACTAGCCGACCGCTTCGATACTTGGATGTAGTCATTTCCATTATCAATTGCAAGTTATTAGGGTAGGATAAAGGGGGGGAGGGGGAAGGGAGGGACGGCCTCAAATACCATCTATTTGAAGATGTTGTATTGCCTTCCGAACTTTTCTTGGGGGTTTAAATGTTGCAGTTCAATACGGAGAGCAATTGCCGTTTCATTTCGTCTTGTTTACTTTTTCTTCGTTTGATGTCGATGTTGCGGCTCAATTTCTCGATCTTGTTATTGTTTTTTGTTGTTGTTGTTGTTGACTGGCGGGTTAATGAACTCCTTTACATTCCTATCCATCCGATAATTCCTATTGCTCTGCCCTCTCAACAGGCAATTCCCCTTTATTTATCATTCAATCCATCATCAAAATACCATTTTTTTTTTTTCGCTCAGCACAAAATGAAAAGAACCACCGTATGGCAACACTCCCATCGCAGAATTTTTAAAGCATTTTGATTAAAATTTTCAAGAATAAAATTAAACTCATAGACTGTGTTTCGAGTGATTGCTAAGGTACTCCTCAATGCTACTTACAGTTGTAATAACTTTATTTGAGCGAAAGAAATTATTTTCTTATGAATTCCTGTGATTATGAGAATTTGAAAATAGGTATATTTATAATAATGGTCCTTATCATGGTATTTTGTCATTATCATTATTATTATCATTACTTCTATTTCCTGATAATAATGATATCATCATTACCGTTATTAATTACATAATCATCATCATAATTAGTGTTCCTATAGTTGTTATTATTGTGATTATTATAATCTGTGTTATTACTATTACTGTTATCATTTATTATGGTTGTTGTCATTATCATTATTATCATTACTATTATTGTTGTTGTTTTTCATCACTGTAAAATAATTACAAAGGTTACCATTCTCGAAAGCAAAGTCCTCAAAACATATTGAATAAATCATTTTACTATCATAATATTATCATCATTATCATTATCATCTCAATTATCATTTTCATCATTAGTAAGATATTATCGTCCACGTTTTATTCCTCACTTGTATTCAAGATAGATAAATAAGTAAATAAGAGATACCCGGGAATCATGATTTCACAAATGACTGATAATAACACAGGCTTTAAATAGTCAAGCTTAATGACGTCATTAGCAGAACAGCTGACTGGCTCGTGTTCATAAAACGAGGCAATTCAGGTATAAAAAGGGACTTACTGATGACTTCATGTTTGCGTAATCGAGTCAATAATTGATTCGATGTGAAGTGTTGTGATGTTTGTAGATAAAAAGAAAGAAGGATAAAATGGAAGAGAGGTAGACGTGGATAAATAGATGTGTGTTTGTTTGTGTCTTTGCGTGTGTGTGTGTGTGTATGTGTGTGTGTGTGTGTGGTGTGTGTGTGTGTGTGTGTGTGTGTGTGTGTGTGTGTGTGTGTGTGTGTGTGTGTGTGTGTGTGTGTGTGTGTGTGTGTGTGTGTGTGTGTGTGTGTTCTTATATGTGCATTTCATTTACTTTATCATGAAAATTAAAATAGTAACGTTTTAGATCGCAACGTAAAACGACAACGGAACCTTTTAACATAACTTTGCGCTCGTATTCCCTAAGCTTGTTTAAATCGCCGTCCAGTAACAAGAAATAAACACGACAAAGGCCAATTTCATGATTTGATTATAGGAAAAAAAAAATATTTCGTTGATGCAAATTCTTCGTTCTGATTTCGCTTATTCTCATCTTTCTCTGTTCTTTTGTTTTCAATTTGTCTTTTTCTCTGTTTGGCTGTCTGTCTTCCTGTCGATCTGTCGATCTGTCTGTCTGTCTGTCTGTTTGTCTCTCTCTCTCTCTCTCTCTTTCTCTTTCTCTTCCTCCACCCCTCTCTATCTATCTATGTATCCATTTGTATCTCTATTTATCCATCTCTTCCTCTCTCTCTCTCTCTCTCTCTCTCTCTCTCTCTCTCTCTCTCTCTCTCTCTCTCTCTCTCTCTCTCTCTATCTATCTATCTATCTATCTATCTCTCTCTCTCTACCTCTCTCCCATTTTATCGATTAAGTATTGAGGCAAATCCCCCATTAATCATTTAAGTTCATTTCAAGCGGATAAGCCTCAAATAACCCATAAAAAAGAAGAAAAAAATAAGCTCGTAGTGCGCCATGCCTCCCTATAATAATCCACGTGGACTACGGCGCCAAAAAATATTGCTCCCGGGCGCGTA
Organism: Penaeus vannamei; assembly: GCF_042767895.1. Lineage (NCBI taxonomy): Eukaryota > Metazoa > Arthropoda > Malacostraca > Decapoda > Penaeidae > Penaeus > Penaeus vannamei. The sequence continues at coordinate 1,227,035 of NC_091563.1, forward strand.
ACAACCCATCATTACCAATATTTGGATATAGATAGTTATTATTTCTCTTCTCCTCTTTTTTTCGTTAAAGAGGGAAAAGAAGAAAACACGAGAATAATGGAGACCAGGTAGAAAATGGAATGTAGCCTCGCAAATGATATTAGCTCGGTATCCCCTTATCTCTTTTCACAGGGTACGGTAAGGAATCTTATTAAACGTTAAGCTGTTTGTAAACATCTTATTTTGGTGGTGTGAGTTTCATATTATTGCCACCGTCATCATTATTAAATATTTTTTATTATTTTTATCATCACTTTTGCTCTTTTTTATCAACATTTGAGTCAATATTATTGCTACTATTCTCGCCAATAGCATCATCATCATCACTAGTAGTAGAAGTAGTAATAGGACTAGTAGTAGTAGTAGTCATAGCAATAGTAGTAATAGTAGCAGAAGTAGTAACAGTAGTAATAGTAGTAGTAGTAATAGTAGTAGTAAGTAGTAGTAGTAGCAGTAGTAGAAGTAGTAGTAGTAGTAGTAATAGTAGTAGAAGTAGCATTAGTAGTAATAGTAGTAGTAGTCGTAGCAGTAGCAATAATAGTAATAGTAGCAGCAGTAGTAGTAGCAGTAGCAGTAGTAGAAGTAGATGTAGCAGTAGTAGAATCAGTAATAGTAACAACAACAACAACAACAACAACAACAGTAATGATAATAACAGCCCCATGACTCGACAGTCTGACGAAACGAACTGAACATTTCCTGCCGCCTCAAGCCATCCATGTTGACGTGTTGTTGGTCGCCGCGTCTAACGGGGGAGGGAAAGCGATCTCTCGGTGAGTTTCATTTCGGGAGGGAAGGAGGGAGGGAAGGAGGGAGGGAGGGAGAGAGGGAAAGGGGGAGGGGGAAGGAAGGAGGGAAGGAGGGAGAGAGGAGGGGAGGGGGAGGGGAGGGTGGGAGGGGGGAGGGGGGAAGGGGGGAGAGTGGGAGGGAAAGCGATCTCTCGGTGCGTTTCATTTCTGGGAGGGAAGGAGGGAAGGAGGGAAGGAGGGAAGGAGGGAAGGGGGAAAGGAGGGGGAGGGAGGGAAGGGGAGGAAGGGGGAGGGATGGAGGGAAGGGAAGGAGGGAGGAGGGAAGGGAAGGAGGGAGGGAAGGGGGAAGGAAGGGGGAAGGGAGGGAGGGATGGGGGAAGGAGGGGGGGAAGGAGGAAGGAGGGAGGGGAGGAAGGGGGAGGGAGGAGGAGGGGGGAAGGAGAGAGGGAGGGAAGGGGAAGGAGGGAGGGAGGGAGAGGAAGGAGGGAAGAGAAGAAGGAGGGAAGGAGGGAGGGAGAGAAGAGGAAGGAAGGGGGAAGGGAGGAATGGAAAGAAGGGGGAAGGAGGGAGGGAGAGAAGGAGGGAGGGTAGGGGGAGGAAGGGAGGGAGAGAGGCAAGAAAGGAGGCATGGAAGGAAAAGGGAGAGATGGAGGAAGGAGAGAATGAGAGAAGGAGGGAAGAGAGGGAGAAGGATAAGGTTAAAGAAGAAGGGAAGGAAGAAGAGAGGAGGAATAAAAGAAAGGAGAGGGAAGAAGGAAGATAAAAGGGGAAAGAAGGGAGAAATTAGAGCATAGAATTAGGAAGAGAGAGAAAATAGGAGAAAATAGACCAAAAAGAAGCAAAGGGGAAACCGAGAAGGGAAAGGAGGAAAGAGGGAAAAGGAGAGACAGAAAGAGAAAAAAGGATAAAAAGGGGGCAGAGGGAAAATGAGAGGAAGGGAAGGGACAGAGAGAGGGACAGAGAAAGGGTGTGATGAAAAGAACAGGGTGAAGAGAGAAGGGAAAAGAGAGAAAAATGGAAGAAGAGAAAGAGAGAAAAATGGAAGAAGGGAAAAAGGGAAAGGAGAAGAAATGGAAAAATAGAAGGAGAGAGGAAAAAAGTGATGAGGGAAGGGGATGAAAGAGAGGAGAAAAGAAAGAGAGTAAAGAGAAGAGAAAGAGAGTTTGGGGAGGGGAGGGGGAGGGGGTGTCATGTGAGCACAGAGGGGGAGGGGAAGGGAGGAGGGGGTGTGAAGTGGACGAAGAGGGGGAAAGGGGGAGAAGAAGAAGAGGGAGGGAGGAGGGGAAGGGAAGGGGTGTCAAGTGAACACAGGGGGGAGGGGGAGGGAGGGAGAGGGAGGGGGAGGAGGGAGGGAGGGGAGGGGAAGGTGGAGGGGGTGTCAAGTGATCACAGAGGGAGGGGGAAAAGAGGGGAGGAGAGGGGAGGGAGGGGGGGGAGGGAGGGGGGATTCTGAAACACAAGAATGATTCTCTTAAAGTGTGTTGTCTGTATGTTTCACGTCACTTCTCCGTGGTCTGTGTGTTCGTAAACATGTAAACATTTTTTTTTTTTTTTTTGCTTTTTGTTTTATGTTCAGTTGTTGTTGCGTTAGTCTGTCTGTCTGTCTTTCTTTTTTTTTTTTTTTTGTATTGTTTTATGTTCAGTTGTTGTTCCGTTAGTCTGTCTGTCTGTCTTTCTGTTTTTATGTTTTTTTTGTATTCTTTCTTTCTTTCATACTTTTTCTCTCCCTCTCGCAAGTTCTTTTTCCTTCCCTTCTCTCTATTATTCTTTCATTCCCTTTCTCTTGCTCTTCCGCTCTCTTCTCTTTCTTTCTCCGCCACCCAATAACGTTCGCTCCCTCTCTCCCTTTTTCCTTCCCTCCTCCCTCTCTCCCTCTGTCCTTCCTCCCTCTCCCTCCCTCTCTCCTTCCTCCTCCCTCTCTCCCTCTTTCCTTCCTCCCTCTCCCCATACCTCTCTCCCTCTTTCCTTCCCTCCTTCCCTCCTTCCCCCTCCATCTCTCCCTCCCTCCCTCCCGCCTCCTTCTCTCCCTCACCCCAGAGCCCCCTCCCTTTCCTCCCTCTCTCCTCTTTCCTTCCCTCTCTCCCTCTTTCCCTTCCCCCTCTCTCTCCCTCTTTCCTTCCCTCCTCCCTCTCTTTCCCCTCCTTCTCTCTCCCTCTTTCCTTCCCTCCCTCTCTCCCTCTCTCCCCCTCCCTCCTCCCTCACCCTCTCTCCCTCACCCCATAGCCCTCCCTCAATTTCCTCTTTCCTTCCTCTCTCCCTCTCTTCCTCTTTCCTTCCCTCCCTCCCTCTCTCCCTCCCTCCTCCCTCTCCCTTTCTCCTTCCCTCCTCCCTCCATCTCTCCCCCTCCCCCTCCCTCTCGCTCTCTCCCTCACCCCAGAGCCCTCCCTTTTCCTCCCTCTCTCCTCCTCTTTCCTTTCCCCTCTCTCCCTCTTTCCTTCCTCCTCCCTCTCTCCCTCCTCCTTCCTCCTCTCTCCCTCTGTCCTTCCCTCCTCCCTCCTCCCTCTCTCCCCCTCCCTCTTCCTCTTTCCTCTCTCCTCCCTATCTCCTTCCCTCCTTCCTTCCTCTCCCCATACCTCTCTCCCTCTTCCCCCTCCCCCCTCCCTCTCCCTCTCTATCCTCTCTCTCTCTCCTCACCCTCTCTCCCTCACCCCATAGCCCTCCCTCAATTTCCTCAATCTACCCCCCCCCCCCCCCGTCTTTATTTGCGGAAAAAAGCCGGCTCAGAACACCCTAAGTAGTCCAGTAGAAAAAATTCTCTTCGTTAGAGAGAATTGGGGAAAAAGAGGTAAAATATGGAGGAAGGGGGACGGGGAGGGAAGGGAGAGGGAAGGGAGAGGGGGAAAGGGGAAAGGGGAAGGGAGGAGAGGGAGGAAGGGGGAAGAGGGGGAATGGGAGGGGAGGGGAAGGAGGAGGAGGAGAGGGAGAGTGATGGGAGTGGGGAGGGAGGGAGGGAGGGAGAGGAGGGAGTGGGAAGGGGGATGGGAGAGGGAGAAGGGAGGGAAGATGGGAGGGGGAAGGGAGAGGGAGGGAAGGGAGAGGAGACGGGGGAAGGAGAGGGGGAAGGGAGAGGGGAGGGGAGAGGGAGAAGGGGGAGGAGGGAAGTGAGAGGGGGAGGGAGGGAGAGGGAGGGAAGGGGATGGAGAGGGAGGGGCGAAAGGAGGGATGGGGAAGGAGACGGAGGAAGGGGGTGGGAGAGGGAGGGGGAGGAGGGGGAAGGGAGGGGGGGGGAGAGGGGGAAAGGGGAAGGGGGAGGGGGAAGGGAGGGGTATATAGGTAGTATAAATGCCATTTTATGAATAACAGTAATAATAATGATAATAATAACAACA
>NC_091563.1:1248651-1251151 GCF_042767895.1 Penaeus vannamei
TGCATATATACATAGATACATATATATATATATATATATATATATATATATATATATATCTTTATATATATTATGTGTGTATATATGTTTATGTATGTACATATACATATACATATATATACATATACATACACATACACACACACACATATATGCATATATAAGTATATGTATATATACATATACATATATACACACATATACATACATTCATACATACATATATATATATATATATATATATATATATATATATATATATATATATATATATATATATATATATATATATATATATATATATATATATATATATATATAAGTATGTATATATATGTATATATGTATATATATGATATGCGTATAGATATATTTTTTATTTTTCTTTTTTCGGACGTGATGCAGAAAGGGAAGTACGAAAGAACTAAGAAGAGAAGCAGTAATAAAAACTTCAGAAAAATAATGACTTTAATAATGCCAATTCAACCCCCCACCACCAGCCCCAGCCCCAGCCCAACCCCCAGCAAGAAAAAACAAACAAAACAAAAAACAAAACAAAACAAAACAACAAGAAAGATCACACACGTCACCGAAAAAGACCCATGGATTCTGCAAAGATATTCCTTCAAGACCAGCCAGGGTATCTCAAGACTTTGCTTGAGTAAGGACACCGCCGAAGGATCTTAGGCTACGTGAGGGAGCACAGTCTCAAGGAATTCAAAAGGTGCTGTATTTGCATGTGTTGTATAATGTAGTTTGTATAGTTGTTGTTGGGGGGGGGGGGTATTGTATTGCATGTGTTGTATAATGTATTTTGTATAGTTGTTGTTGTTGGGGGGGTATTGTATTTGCATGTGTTGTATAATGTATTTTGTATAGTTGTTGTTGGGGGGGGGTATTGTATTGCATGTGTTGTATAATGTATTTTGTATAGTTGTTGTTGGGGGTATTGTATTTGCATGTGTTGTATAATGTATATTGTATAGTTGTTATTGGGGGTTATTGTATTGCATGTGTTGTATAATGTAGTTTTGTATCGTTGTTGTTGGGGGTATTGTATTGCATGTGTTGTATAATGTTAATTGTATAGTTGTTGTTGGGGGTATTGTATTGCATGTGTTGTATAATGTAGTTTGTATCGTTGTTGTTGGTGGGGGTATTGTATTGCATGTGTTGTGTAATGTATTTTGCATAGTTGTTGTTGTTGGGGGGGTATTGTATTGCATGTGTTGTATAATGTATTTTGTATAGTTGTTGTTGGGGGCGGGGTATTGTATTGCATGTGTTGTATAATGTATTTTGTATAGTTGTTGTTGGGGGGGGGGGGTATTGTTATTGTTGTATAATGTATATTGTATAGTTGTTGTTGGGGGGTATTGTATTGCATGTGTTGTATAATGTAGTTTGTATAGTTGTTGTTGTAAGTGGGTATTGTATTTGCATGTGTTGTATAATGTATTTTGTATAGTTGTTGTTGGGGGGGGTATTGTATTTGCATGTGTTGTATAATGTATTTTGTATAGTTGTTGTTGGGGGGGGTATTGTATTTGCATGTGTTGTATAATGTATTTTGTATAGTTGTTGTTGGGGGTATTGTATTGCATGTGTTGTATAATGTATTTTGTATAGTTATTGAGGGGGGGGGGATTGTATTTTTGTGTGTGTGTGTGCGGGATGTTGTATGAGGTCCGTTGGATGTTGGATGGTCATGGTCTGCTATGTTGTGTTTTATGGTATGTTATGAAGTGTATGTTGTGTGTTGGATGTTCATGGTATGCTATGAAGTCTATGTTGGATGTTGGATATTCGTGGTATACTATGAAGTATATATAGTATGCTGGATGTTTGTGGTATGTTGTGTAATGTTTATTGTGGTTTGATATATGCGGTATATTATATTTTGTATATAACATAAAACTGCGTGTTTCATAATGTACTTCGTATACGCATGGTATAGTGTAACGTATTTTGTATTATATAAACATGGTATACTTTCTAATGTACATTGTATACCATATGTAAGTTATGTTTTCATCCTATATTTTTTAGTTTGATGCATTATCGTAAATGGAATGCATCTATTATTATCATTATCTATCAGTCTATCTATTCACTTCTTTGGATTGGAAATAAAAGCAGAAATAAAAAAAATATATATATACAATCGTTTTTTTTTTTTTTTTTTTTGCCAAATTAAAAGCACATACAGTTTCAATTCTCTTTGTCTTTGTGAAAATTGCTAAATACTCATTAAACACAAAAAAATGTAAAAAGTGAGTAAATGTATTAGTAAATATCCTAATTAGCATAATTTTATGGTTGGATCTTATTGTACAGACTGGATAGGATAGGATTTTATAATAGACATGTTAAGCATTTAATTGGATTCGAATTCTTTTTAATTACTTTTATTGCTGTGGTCAGTATTGATGTCCAAAAAGTGTTTCCATCTTTCGCTTTCTTTTTAAAGGTATGATTATCTCTAAATCTATCTGTCTGT
>NC_091563.1:1271151-1273651 GCF_042767895.1 Penaeus vannamei
TTTTTCGACTCTTCGTCTTAATATCATTTAATATCATGCAAAAGAAGTCGTGGCGGCGCTGTCTCGGGAAAGATGGTTATTCATTCTTTCATTTTCAAGTCTGATTATTAATTATTATTATTAATTATTATTTATTTTTATATTTATTATTTATTTATAATTATTAATTATTAATAATTATTAATAATTATTAATTATTGAATATATGGTTTTGTCTTTTATTTGATTGATTTAGTTGTTTTATATCTGTTTGTAGATCTTATGATTCGTAAGTTGTTTGGTTACTTTGATTTCCTGTCGATTCTCTCTTTCTCTTTCTCTCTCTTTCCTTTTCTCTTTCTCTTTCTCTTTCTCTCTCTTTCTCTTTATATTTCTCTCTCTATTTCTGTCTGTCTGTCTGTCTGTCTGTCTGTCTGTCTGTCTGTCTCTCTCTCTCTCTCTCTCTCTCTCTCTCTCTCTCTCTCTCTCTTTCTCTCTCTCTTTGTCTCTCTCTCTCTCTCTCTCTCTCTCTCTTTTCCTTGATTAAACATAATCAAAACAGAAAATTACATAATGACAAATACAAAATATTTGTGACTGTATCCCCTCAAAACATCATCAACAACAGATGCCAAATCTTAAAAAAATAATAATAATAAATAAAAAATAAACAATAATAAATAGAATAAACAAATAATAACAAATAGAAATAAAGAAAAAAAAACAGTAGCAACTTCAAAAATATCGGAATATCGAGCCTCGTTTCCCCTTAAGTACTATACAGACGCTTGCCTCTTTTTATGTTTTTTTTTACTTTAGTTTCCCCTTTCACTCTTACGCGGAAGACAGGAAGAAAACGAGAGATACGTGTACCATTAGGAAAATTACGAGATGATGTGGACGAGAGAGAAGAAGAAAAGGAGGAAGAACGGAGAGAGAGAGAGAGAGAGAGAGAGAGAGAGAGAAAGAGAAAGAGAAAGAGAAAGAGAAAGAGAAAGAGAAAGAGAAAGAGAGAGAGAGAGAGAGAGAGAGAGAGAGAGAGAGAGAGAGAGAGAGAGAGAGAGAGAGAGAGAGAGAGAGAGAGAGAGAGAGAGAGAGAGAGAGAGAGAGAGAGAGAATGATAATACTAATAAAAGTAATAATAAGAAGAAGGAGAAAAAAGAAAGTAGATATAGAGGGAAAGAGAAAGAGAGAGAGAGAGAGAACGAAAGAGAGAGAGAGAGAAAACGAAAGAACGAGAGAGAGAAAACGAAAGAACGAGAGAGAGAACGAAAGAAAAAGAAAGAAAAAACGAAAGAGAGAAAACGAAAGAGACAGACAGAAATCAAGAGAAACACAGAAATTAACCAGTTCAAAACACACGTAACAATAACACAACAAAATCCCATTATCAACCCCATTGCCTTTATTTCACCCTGCAATCACGGATGCCTGTCACGTGATTTGCATACGTATTTTGCCAATCAGCGTCTGCATCGTCGGTTGCGTGTAGTTCGTTAACAAGGGGAAATATTGAGGAATTTGCGTTTTTTATGTAATTTTTTAAAATCTAATTATTTGTTTTTATTTATTTATTTTTTATAATTATTTTTTTTTTCTTGTTGTTGTTGTGGCTTTTCTTTTCATTTTTTATTTTTATTTTATTTTTTTGTTTTCTTTTTATGTATTTTTTTCTTTTTTTTTCTTTTCTTTTTCCTTTTGTTGCTTTTTTTTCTTTTTCTTTATCTTTGGTTTCTATGGAGATCGTTTATTATATATATATATATATATACATATATATATATATATATATATATATATATATATATATATATATATATATATATGTATATATATATATATATATATGTATATATATATATATATATATATATATATATATATATATATATATATATATATATATATATATATATATGTTTCTTCCTCTTTCTTTCTCTTGCTCTTTTTATCCTCTTTATCTCTCTTTCTCATTCTGTCTCTCTCTGTCTATCTATCTATCTATCTACCTATTCATCTATCTCCGTGTCTGTCTGTCTGTTTGTCTTTCCAACTGTCTGCCTCTCTCTCCCTCTCTCTCTCTCTGTCTGCCTCTCTCTCCCTCTCTCTCTCTCTCTCTCTCTCTCTCTGTCTGCCTCTCTCTGTCTGCCTCTCTCTCCCTCTCTCTCTCTCTGTCTGCCTCTCTCTGTCTGTCTCTCTCTCCCTCTCTCTCTCTCTGTCTGCCTCTCTCTCCCTCTCTCTCTCTCTGTCTGCCTCTCTCTGTCTGTCTCTCTCTCCCTCTCTCTCTCTCTGTCTGCCTCTCCCCTCCCCCCCTCCCTCTCCCTCTCCCATTATCTCAGATCATCTCCGTTTCTCGCCTAGATACCCTGAGGCCTCTCCCCCCCCCTCCCCCCCTCCCCGTCCTCCCCATTTCCTCCCTTCCGCTATACCTTCTTCCTTCACTTCTTCCTCTCTTCCTCTCTGTCTTCCCTCTGTTTTTTTTTTTCCTTCTTTTTCCATCTCTTCCTCCTTCTCTCTTCTC
>NC_091563.1:1276151-1278651 GCF_042767895.1 Penaeus vannamei
ATCTCTCTCTTTCTCCCTTTCTCTCCCCCCCTCTCTCTCTTTATCCATCTCTCCCTCTCCCCCTAATCCGGACTGCTCCTCCACTGAATTCTTTGTCACTCTGTCTCCTCGTCACTCCGGAGTCGAACTAACGAGACAACGAATCCGAAACACGAGACGGTTTGTTAAAATTGCGCCGAGCCAATGAATTTCCATAAATACAGATGCAGAAATAAAGGAAATAAAAGCATATTTGTCTTTATATCTGATATATGTACATTGGAACGGCTTGAGATAAAGGCATAACTGTCTTTATATGATAGATGTACATTTAAACGGGTTGAAATTAAAGCATATCTGTCTTTATGTCTGATAGATGTACATTTAACTATCTATTTGCCGGGTTGATATGCATGTCTAGACTGATAGATATGCATTTATTTCTTTATTTATGCATGTCAAGTATACGAATATTCTTTGGGTCGGGCCTCGCACAGTTCTAACAAACAGGCCGAATGGATCCGAAACACGAGACAGTGAATCCAAAACACAAGACACTGAATCCGAAACACGAGACAGTGAGTCCGAAACACGAGACAGTGAGTCCGAAACACGAGACAGTGAGTCCGAAACACGAGACAGTGAGTCCGAAACACAAGACAGTGAGTCCGAAACACGAGACAGTGAGTCCGAAACACGAGACACTGAATCCGAAACACGAGACACTGAATCCGATACACGAGACAATGAGTCCGAAACACGAGACAGTGAATCCGAAACACGAGACACTGAATCCGATACACGAGACAATGAGTCCGAAACACGAGACAGTGAATCCGAAACACGAGACACTGAATCCGAAACACGAGACACTGAATCCGAAACACGAGACAGTGAGTCCGAAACACGAGACACTGAATCCGAAACACGAGACACGTGTGTTTAAGTATCTATGTATGCTTACTTATACGTGTGTGTGTGGATTGGGTGGGGTATACTGTATGTGTTTATACTTATTGTACGTGTGTGCGTACGTATATGTATGTTTGTGCGTATATGTTTATGGATTATGCATACATACGGATATGTTTGTGTTCATATGTAAATACGTATATACATACATATATGTATGTGTTTACATTCATACTTACTGTAGATACATCCATTTTCCTCTCCATCTCACTCTCCCTCACCTCCAACCCATCTTCTCCACCTCTAACCCACTTCCTCCTCCTCCAACCCACCTCCTCCCTTTCCTCCTCCCCAACCCACCTAGTCCTCCTCCAATTCCCCTGCTCCTCCTCGAACCCACCTCCTCCTTCTCCAACCCACCTCCTCACCTCCTTTTCCCTCCTTCTCCAACCCACCACCTCCTCCTCCTCGAACCAAAGTCTTCCTCCTCTAACACACCTCCTCTTCCTCCTCCCTTTCCTCCTCCTCCAACCCACCTCCTCCTTCTCCAACTCAAATCCTCTTCCTCCTTTTCCTCCTCCCACCCACCCCCTCCTTCAACCCATCCCCACCTCCTCCTTCTCCCTTTCCTCCCCCACCCCACCCCCACCTCTCAAGATCGACCAGGAAATGACAGAGAGAGAGAGAAATAGAGAGAAATAGAAAGAGAGAGAAAGAGAAAGATAAAGAAAGAGAAAGAGAGAGAGAGAGAGACCCACTGAGTTTTAATGCTAATGTAACTATATATAGTTTGTGTCATTCATTATAATGAAAATTTAAGAGCTAATAGATACAAAGTGTTTATATGAATATATGCATATTACAAACTAATCGTTGTTTTTTTTTTCTTCACTGAATGTGTGTTTTCACTATAGAGAATCCCAGAACTGTGCTGTTGATAAAATCTATCGTAGACACAAAATTTATATATTTGAATAATATGTGAATGTCCCGTAAACTTTTGGAAGTGAGTTCAAGTGAAACGACAAGTGTGCGTCGTTCTCAGAGCACGGGCTTTCTCTTCTCTCTCTCTTCTCTTTCTTTTTTCCTCTCTCTCTCTCTTTTCTTTCTTTCTCTCTCTCTCTCTTTTTTCTTTCTTTCTTTCTCTATCTTTCTCTCTCTCTCTTTTCTTACTTTCTTTCTCTATCTTTCTCTCTCTCTCTCTCTTTCTCTCTTTTCTTTCTGTATTTCTCTCTCTCTCTCTCTCTCTCTCGTCTCTCTCCTCTCTCTCTCTCTCTCTCTCTCTCTCTCTCTCTCTCTCTCTCTCTCTCTCTCTCTCTCTCTCTCTCTCTCTCTCTCTCTCTTCTCTCTCTCTCTCTCTCTCTCTTTCTCTCTCTCTCTCTCTCTCTCTCTCTCCCTCCCCCCCCTCTCTCTCTCTCTTCTCTTCTCTTTCTCTCTCTCTCTCTCTCCCGCTTTTCATCAGGCGTCGCTCGTCGTGGAACAAAAGCGGGCGGAGCGGCGTGGAACAAAAGGGAGAGAGAGAGAGCAGCGATAGGGCGACAAAGGTGGCCGCCCGTTGCCGCTCGTCGGGACTTCAATACTGACGGGGCTTTGGGGGGGGGGGGGGGGG
>NC_091563.1:1288651-1298651 GCF_042767895.1 Penaeus vannamei
AAAAAGTTAATAACAGATAAAAGCAAAGAAACCAGGCAGTGAATAAATGATAATAAAGAAGGAGAGAGAAAAAAAGAAGATAAAGGAATAAGTAAAAAGGAAGAAAAGGGGAAGACATGAGAACATTCATCCACCATTCCCCCCATCCACCCCCCCCCCTCTTCCCTCCCCCTGACCTGAGTCGCCTGACTTCACCGCCTCTCTCTCTCTCTCTCTTTCTCTTTCTCTTTCTATTACTCTTTCTCTCTCTCTCTCTCTCTGTAAGTTTTTCTCTCTCTCCCTCCCCCTTCCTCCCTCCCTCCCTCCCTCCCTCCCCCTCTCCCCCCCTCCCTCCCTCCCTCCCTCTCCCTCCCTCCCTCCTTCCCTCCTTCCCTCCCTCCCTCCCTCCTTCCCTCCTTCCCTCCCTCCCTCCCTCCTTCCCTCCCTCCATTTCTCTCTCCCTCACACACACATAGTTTCCTGAGCGCACAACTTGGGTCTCCAGAGTACAGAGTTAATGGACTGAGAGCTTTGGTCAGGCGGAGGTCAGTGTTACTCTCAGGATCAGCCTATTTTCAGTGTACGTGTGTGCGTGTGTGTGTGTGTGTGTGTGCGTGTGTGTGTGTGTGTGTGTGGGTGGGTGGGTGGTTGTTTGGGTGTGTGTGTGTGTGTGTGTGTGTGTGTGGGTGGGTGGGTGGGTGGGTGGGTGGGTGGAGTGTTTGGGTGTGTGTGTGTTTGCGTGTGTGTGTGTGTGTGTGTGTGTGTGTGTGTGTGTGTGTGTGTGTGTGTGTGTGTGTGTGTGTGTGTGTTTGTGTGTTTGCGTGTGTGTGTGGGGGGGGGTGTTTGTGTTTGTGTGTGTGGGTGTGTGGGTGTCATTATGTAAGTTTCTCTGTGGGTGTGTCATTATGTTTCAGTGTATGTATGTGTAAGTGTAAATGTGTGTGTATGTGTGTGTGTTTGTTAGTGTGTGTGTGTGTTAGACTGTATATATACGGGGGGGGGGTGTATATGTGTGTATGAGAGAGTGTAAGTGAGAGCGTGAGAGAGAGCGTGTTTGAGAGAGAGTGTGTAGAGTGTGTTTGTATGTGTGTGTGTGCGTGTGTGTGTAAGCATGATGTAGAAACACGCATAAATTCACATTTCCTGTTGATTTACGCAAATATCCATAACAGGTATTGTGCTGATGATAAACGAAATAGAATTTGACCTTTTTTTCAAAATGCTTTGAAATATGATAGCTTTTTTTTTTCTTCTTTTTTTTTTTTTTGTGTTTTTTTGTTTTGGAAGTATCAGAAATCTCAAGAATTGTTAGTATTGAGGCGTAGCCGATAGCCTTTCAAAATTCCATGAATCGAATCAGTAAGAATTGAAAACGTTCATGAACAGAAAAACTTTTTTTTTGAGAGAGAGAGAAGGAGAAGAGAGAGAGAGAGAGAGAAAGAGAGAGAGAGAGAGAGAGAGAGAGAGAGAGAGAGAGAGAGAGAGAGAGAGAGAGAGAGAGAGAGAGAGAGAGAGAGAGAGAGAGAGAGAGAGAGTGGTGGGGGGGGGTTGCTTAGAGAGAGAAAGAGAAAGAAAAGAAGAGAAAGAGAGAGTTAGAGAGGGACAGACATACACAGAGGATTTGGAGAGAGAGAGAGAGAGAGAGAGAGAGAGAGAGAGAGAGAGAGAGAGAGAGAGAGAGAGAGAGAGACAAAGAAAACAGAGAGAGAGAGAGAGTGAGAAACACAAAGAAAACAGAGAGAGAGAGAGAGAGAGAGAGAGAGAGAGAGAGAGAAACACAAAGAAAACAGAGATAGAGACGAAGAAACAAATCACACAAAAACAATAACAAAACAGCAACGGACTCGACCCGAACAGAGGATCAAAACCTATCTGCCGAGGCTTCGATCCCACTTATAGGCCGCTTCGATCCCCTTCTCCTCGCGCTCGTTATTCCGTCTATAGATTCCCGAACAGCAAACCCCCCTTAGGAATTATTTTCAGGAATTAATAGCAGGAACAGGCTAAGGTATTTAAGCCGTTTATTCCCGAGATGTAGCAGGAATTCCACGCTTTCAAGCTTAGCGGAATTTGTAACTAAGAACTGAATATTGGTTTTCGCTGCGTGGGAGCTGGGCGGAGGAGGACATAAGGAAATGTGGGAGAAGGGTGGTGGTGGTGTAAATGTGGTGATGATAGTGGTGGTTGTGGTGGTGTAGATGTGGTGGTGGAAGTGGGGTTGTAATGGTGGTTGTGGTGTAAATGTGGTGATGGTAGTGGTGGTGTTGATGTGGTGAAGATGGGGTAGTAATGGCGGTTGTGGTGTAGATGTGGTGATGGTGGTGGTGGAGGTGGGGTAATAATGGTGTAAATGTGGTGGTGATGGTAGTGGTGGTGGTGGTGTAGATGTGGTGGTGGAAGTGGGGTAGTAATGGTGGTTGTCGTGTAGATGTGGTGATGATGGTGGTGGTGTAGATGTGGTGGTGGAAGTAGGGTAGTAATGGTAGTAGTGGTGGTGGTGATGGTAGTGGCGGTGGTGTACATGTGGTGAAGATGGTGGTGGTGTTGATGATTGTTATAATGATGACGATGATGATGGTGATAATGATGATGCTGAAGCGTTGGTAATGGTAATGATTATGATTATGATGATGATGATGATGATGAACATGAACATTAGAATGGTAATCATGAAAAAATAACGATAAAATAAGTAACTACAACAATGACCTAAACACAATAAAAAAATCACAATACCAGCAATGATAACAAAACCACCACCAACAACCAACAACCAACCAAATCCCATCTTAAAACCACAAAACCCGAAAAATAAAAAATAAAAAAAAGAACCCAACCGAATCGACACTTTTCATTAAATCTTTCCGAGTGTTTAAGTTCCTTCCAACTTCATTTATCTCGTGTCAATTAAATTCCCAATCAAAAAAAAAGAAGTGCAATTGGGAGCTCCTTTCAACAGCCGGAGGTCGTGGCCGGCGCGCTCGGATCAGTGGGGGGGGGGGGGGGGGGAGGGGGGGGGGGCTCTCGCTTTCTTTCTTTCTCTGTCTGTCTGTCTGTCTATTTATCTGTATCTGTCTGTCTATCTATCTATCTATCTATCTATCTATCTATCTATCTATCTATCTATCTATCTATCTATCTATCTATCTATATATATATATATATATATATACATAAGTATATGTATATATATATATATATATATATATATATATATATATATATATATATATATATGTATATATACTTACAGAGACAGAGAGAGACAGAGAGAGAGAGAGAGAGAGAGAGAGAGAGAGTGAGAGACAGACAGACAGACAGACAGACAGACAGACAGACAGACAGACAGACAGACAGACAGACAGACAGACAGACAGACAGACAGACAGACGTAGAGACAGACAGACACAGACAGACAGACAGACAGACGACAGAGAGAGAGACAGAGAGAGAGAGAGAGAAAGAGAGGCAGACAGAGAGAGAGAGAGAATGTATATTTACGTATATGCATACACACACACACATTCATATATATATATATATATATATATATATATATATATATATATATATATATATATATATATATATATATATATATATATTCGTAACTAAATGCATGAATAAATGTAGGTCCCTTTTCCTATTTTTGTCTCCTAGTTTTTTGTGACCCTTTTCTAAACCTTAATTAATGGAAAATTGAAATCGGAAGCACATCTCATTTGGAACAGAAAGAGAGAGAGGAACGGGTGGAGGGAGAGAGGGAGAGAGGGAGAGAGAGAGAGAGAGATAGAGAGAGAGAGAGAGAGAGAGAGAGAGAGAGAGAGAGAGAGAGAGAGAGAGAGAGAGAGACAGACAGACACAGAAAGAGAGAGAGAGAGACAGACAGACAGAGAGACAGACAGAAAGACAGACACAGAAACACAGAGACAGACAGACAGACAGAAACACAGAGACAGACAGACAGACAGAGAGTGAGAGAGAGAGAGACAGACAGACAAACAGAGACAGACAGACAGAAAGAGAGAGAGACAGACAGAAAGAGAGAGAGAGACAGACAGACAGAAAGAGAGAGAGACAGACAGACAGAAAGAGAGACAGACAGACAAAGAGGAGATACCTATTAACAGACAACTAGACAGACGAGAGAGACAGACACAGAGAGAGGGAAAGAAAAAGAGAGAAAATAAAACGCATGCAAGAGGGAGGGAGTGGGGGGGGGGAGATTGGATGAGGGGGGAGGGGGGTGGGGGTGTTCCACTGTGGTGATAATTGCTTTGAGATTTCACTAACCGAACCTCTGTGGTTTTTGATTTTTCATTTAACTATTTATCTGTCTGCCTATCTCTCTATCTATCTATTTGTCTATCTGTGTATCTGCCTATCTTTCTATCTGTCTGTCTATACGTTTATCTGTCTACATTTGCCTTTTCTTCTATTTGTCTGTCTGTCTATCTATACATTTTTGTTTACCTCTCTACATATCTATCGTTATTTTTATCTATCAACAAATTTCTCTAACTAACGAAAATTATTATGTTTTTCTTTTAAATCTCTTCATTCCTTTATTGTTTTCACCTTTCCATATCTTCCCAAAACATTATCTCCCTTATTATCTAAATACTTCTACGTGCTTATCTATCAAATTCCCATACAAAATGGACATACAGAAATAACTCAGTATATTATCTTTTCTTATCTTTTTCTTATCTTTTTCTCTGGCACTGTGTCTTACAAGGATAAACATCTTACCCCATCTTAGTAATACACAGAAAGGATTTTTTTTTCTTTTCTTTTCTTTTCTTTTTGTCGTTTTTCGAGTTTTGGGAGTTTTGGGGAGAAAGGAAGAAGAGGGAGAAGGAAAGAGAGGAGGGGAGAAGGAATGAAGAGAGAAAGGGAGGGAAGGAGGGAGTAAGAGAGAGAGAGAGAGAGAAGAAAGAAAAGAGAAAGAGTACAAATCAACGTACACACAGACAGACACCCGAACACCTAGACACAGACACACCCAGAAAGACACAGGGACACCCAGTCACACAGACAAACAGACACCGAAGACACAGACACATAGAGGAGAAAGACACCCAGACAGACACAGAAAAAAAATAGCCAAGCTTAGAGACAACCCTATCCCCCCCCTCCCTCTTTCTCCTCTTTAATTTCTCTCCAACATCTTTATCATACTATCCCCTCTCCCCTCTTCCCTCTTCGCTCTCTATTCCCTTCGACGAATAATTTCACCTCCGCCATTATTCGTAAAAAAAAGAGAGATTCACCTTTTGAGACTGTCATTCACGCCAGGTTTAATCCCACGATCAGATGGGAATCCTGATAGTAATTAGTGTGTAAAACGGGGAGAGCTTTATGAATGGCGACTGAGGATCTGTCGTGGGTTTTTTTTCCCGTTTTCTTTTTTTTGTTTTTGTGTGTGGAGGGGGGAGACTTTTTTTGTGAAGGTTATTGAAAAGGGTGTCTTCTTTGTTTCTTTGTTTATTTATTTATTCTTGACATTTTCAAGCCTGTCTCTCTCTTTCTCTCTCTCTCTCTCTCTCTCTCTCTCTCTCTCTCTCTCTATCTCTCTCTCTCTCTCTCTCTCTCTCTCTCTATATATATATATATATATATATATATATATATATATATATATATATATGCGCCTTTCCCTCTTTCGCTCTCTTACTGCCTTCCTTCCTACTTCCTTCCCATCTCCCTCTTCTCTCCCTCCCTCCCTCCCTTTCTCCTTCTCTCCTCCTCTCATTCCCTTCGTACCTTCCTATTTTTCTCCTTTCTATGCCCTTTCATCCCATTCGCAAGTCTCAGCAAAGGTCACCGAGAAGCGAAAGAAAATGAAATAAAAAAACAAGATTAGGCAACTCCGAGTGCATTCAGTAGATGGCGCGATAGACGGTTGCACCCTCGTGTTTTTTTGTTTTTTTTTCTTTCTCTCTCTCTCTGTTCTTTCATTTTCTCATTCGCTTTCGTTTCGCTTTCTCTTTTTCTTTCTCTTTCTATCTAGCTATATCACTCTCTATATATCTCTCTATCTGTCTCTCTCTCTCTCTCTATCTCATCCTTCTTCCCTCCTTTCTTTCCTTCTCTTCTCTCTCTCTCTCTCTCTCTCTCTCTCTCTCTCTCTCTCTCTCTCTCTCTCTCTCTCTCTCTCTCTCTCTCTCTCTCTCTCTCTCTCTCTCTCTCTCTCTCTCTCTCTCTCTCCCTCTCTCTCTCCCTCTCTCTCTCTTCCTCCCTCTTTTCTTTATCTCTATCATTCTCGCACTTCGCATAGGAATTGTTTTTGGTTCTGACTTTTTTTTTCTCAATTCTTTTTTACGTCTATGTCCTTTCGGTCAATGCAGTTCGCCGCCTTTCATCACCTATGTTTGTGTTCCTTACGTTGAGGGCGTTTTGGCGTGGGCGGGTGCGTGAGTGGGCGTTGCGGGGGTGGGTTGTGAAAGGGGGCGGAGTTAGGAAAAGGGGGAGGAGTTAGGAAAAGGTAGTTTAAGGATTCTTGTATTTTTTTTAAATTATCATTTGACTTTCGTTTACTTTCGCTAAAAGCTGAACTGACTCTTGGGTAATACCTGTGTTTTTCTCTATATTTTTGCATTATCTGATTTTCTAGACCAGTGCTTCACAGACTTTTTCTGGTGCGACCCTATACTTACATAATTTTATATTACCAACACATTGAATTTCAATAAACAAGTGTTCATAAAAAATAATAATAATAAAACATATTTTACTGACATATCCAGCTATGGATTTTTTTTTATTCTTCTTTTCAGACCCTCTAGCGACCCTCAGAAAACCCCTGGTGACCTTCCTGTGGGTCGAGACCATGGGGCTGGGAACCTCTGGTCTAGATGTTGCGGCTAGTCCCAAGTAGTATAAAACCGGCCTACCCGTTGGAAGTGATGACGTCTATATACGCCATAGCCCATTGCGTTCCGACGGCTATAGCTATCCGTCTCTGAAGGGATATTTATCACCTTATCGAATACCGTGTGATATATCAAATGATTAAGCCGTTACCAGTATACATGCGTATGATCTACAGCGAATTACAGCACTGCAACATCTTTCGTGTCTGCGGTTTTACATGACTCATGGGGACGCGATGCTTCAAATTGGGGAATAACTGCATCAGATGGATTGGCAAATGCTTTACATGGATTCCTCTAAGTTAATATGGTTTGGGAATGGTATTTGCACCATGGAGATGTCTCACAGCTTGCGAGGGGCTATTGTAATGGTGAGAGGGGATCACGGGGTTTGAAGGCTGCATAGCGGAGAGAATGCAAATTATTGGAAGTAAAAATGTATTATTTTCCTTTTCATCAATGCACTCTAATATTTATGACCTAATATACATCATTATAAACAGTTTAGTTTATTTTCATAAGACGCCGTAGAGACTTGCGCAAAAATAATAAAGAAAAAGCAGAAAAAGAGGAAATGGTGCATACCAAATTTTGACTTTTCTATATGTAAAAGCAACATAATTTTGAGATAGGAACTGCGAAATGTTACCTATAAGTAAGCAGTGAGACTGAAAACTGAATTTCCTAGGAGGAATAACCATGAAATCACAGAAAATGGAGACTAAAAAAAAAAAAGAAAAAAAAAAAAAGAAAAAAAAAAACATTGAGACATCCCTTATAATTGCATATATTCGAAATAGGTCGCAAGCATGTGTAGACATTCATAGGAATAAATCCTCATATACTCTTTATTGTTCTCTTAAACTTCAACATATATCCATCTCTTCCTTAATTCTAAACAACGTCGAGAGAAAATGGAAACTTTAACGAAAATCTATCCTCTATCAGCGCCATCTCTTGGTTCTTAATGTCACTACTCTTTGCTTTTTCGTTTTTTTTTATCATTATTCTTTCTTTCTTTCCTTCTCTGTTCTTTTGACTGCATGACACTCCTCTTTACTTTTTTATTATTCTTTCTTTCTTTCCTTCTCTGTTCTTTTGACTGCATGACACTCCTCTTTACTTTTTTATTATCTTTTCTTTCTTTCTCTTTCTTCCTTTGACTACTCATGTGTTTCCACTTCGCACACACGTACTCAAACTTCCCTTTCACTAATCTTTTATAACTCCAGCACATACATATTAATATTATTGCATCGCAAAACAACTCGCTATTCCACAATACTTCGTCTATTTTTCATATTAGTTTGTATAAAAGATAATGTTTCTTCGGGTGTAACTTATCATTTGATGTTTATATATACAAACAGACACAATATAAATATTTATGTTATGTGGTACAGTGGTAATGTTCTCGTCTACCAATGTGAGGAACCCGCGTTCGAATCTCACATAAGTATTTTTTGTTTATGAGATAATTTAAAGAAAGTTTAAAGTTTAGTGATAATTGTCAATTGTTATTATTATTATCATGAGAAATTAAATAAACAGGAAGAGAGAAAAGAGAAGAATACACAGAAGTGAAATAAGAAGGAAATGATGAAAGAGGATATTAGAAAAATAGGAAATATATAAACGAATAAAGAGGGAAAGCAAATAGACGGAAACAAGGAAGTGAGAAAGAGATAAATAGGAAAAGGACAAAAACAAAATAAAAGAAGAAATAACCAATAGACGAAGTAAAAAAATAAGGAATAACGAAAGACGAAAACAAGAACAAACAGAGAAAACACAAAGAAAGGAGAGATAGAAGAAGCCCGAGAAACAATGTTAATCTCCTTATCACCACAGACGCCTTTTCTCCGGATGTCGCGGCGAGATAATATCTTTCCTCTCTCTTCCTCTTCACTCTAAACCCTTCTTCTGTCTTTCTTCTTTATCTTAAACCCTTTATCTTTACTCTAAACCCTTTCTCTGTCCTTCTTCTTTATCTTAAACCCTTTATCTTTACTCTAAACCCTTCTTCTTTCTTTTTCTCTTTACTCTAAACCCTTCCTCTTTCCTCTCTCTTCCTCTTTACTCTAAACCCTTTCTCTGTCCTTCTTTATCTTAAACCCTTTATCTTATCTCTAAACCCTTCTTTCTTTTTCTCTTTACTCTAAACCCTTCTTCTTTCTCTTCCTCTTTACTCTAAACCCTTCTTCTGTCTTTCTTCTTTATCTTAAACCCTTTATCTTTACTCTAAACCCTTTCTCTGTCCTTCTTCTTTATGTTAAACCCTTTATCTTTACTCTAAACCCTTCTTCTTTCTTTTTCTCTTTACTCTAAACCCTTCCTCTTTCCTCTCTCTTCCTCTTTACTCTAAACCCTTTCTCTGTCCTTCTTTATCTTAAACCCTTTATCTTATCTCTAAACCCTTCTTTCTTTTTCTCTTTACTCTAAACCCTTCTTCTTTCTCTTTCTCTTTACTCCAAACCCTTCTTCTGTCTTTCTTCTTTATCTTAAACCCTTTATCTTTACTCTAAACCCTTTCTCTGTCCTTCTTCTTTATGTTAAACCCTTTATCTTTACTCTAAACCCTTCCTCTTTCTTCTAGATTCTTCCTCTTTACTCTAAACCTTTTTTCTGTCTTTCTTATTAATCTTAAACCCTTTATCTTTACTCTAAACCCTTCCTCTTTCTTCTAGATTCTTCCTCTTTACTCTAAACCCTTCTTCTGTCTTTCTTGTTTATCTTAAACCCTTTATCTTTACTCTAAACCCTTCTTCTGTTCTTCTTCTTTATTCTAAACCATTTATCTTTACTCTAACCCCTTCCTCTTTACTCTAAACCCTTCCTCTTTCTTCCTCTTTACTCTAAACTTTTCCTCTGTCTTGCCTCTTCATTCTAAACCTTTTCTCTTCCCTCTAAACCTTCCTCCTTTTTTTCTCTTTTTTTCGTTTTTTTGCTCTTTACTCTAAACCCTTCCTCATTACTCTAAATTCTTCCTCTTTACTCTAAACCCTTTCTCTATCCTCCCTCTTCATTTTAATCCCATTTTCTTCACTCTAAACCCTTCCTCTTTGTATATATATATGTATATATATATAATATATATATATACATATATATATACATATGTATATATTTGTATATGTAAATGCCTA
>NC_091563.1:1303651-1313651 GCF_042767895.1 Penaeus vannamei
TCTCTCTCTCTCTCCTTTACTTACACGTTCAGGAATTTTATCAGATAACGAAGATGCATGAAGATAATGATGTTAATGATAATCATGAAGGTGACACCGAAAGTAAGATAACAAAGATAAGATAACAAATAAAATAAAATAACAAAGATAAGATAAAGAAAATAAGATAACAGAGATAAGATAACAAAGAAGATAAGATAACAAAGATAAGATAACAAAGTATAATCGTTAAAAGGCTTCTTGTCGCTGTATAACTATAAAGAAAAATATTTGGTCGCCAGCATTTTGCGTTTCTGAAGCGGTCGGGTTGGAGTATGTATATTATGAATATATTATTTTTCTTTTTCTTCTTTGATTTCTCCTTTCTTCTTTTTGCTTCTAATTCTCCTTCTTCTTCTTCTTCTCCTCCTTCTACTTCTTCTTCTTTTCCATCTTCTTTTTCTCCTTCTCCTCTCTACCTCTCTCTCTACCTCTCTCTCTACCTCTCTCTCTACCTCTCTCTCTCTCTCTCTACCTCTCTCTCTCTACCTCTCAGTCTACCTCTCTCTCTATCTCTCTCTCTCTCTCTCTACCTCTCTCTCTACCTCTCTCTCTCTCTCTCTACCTCTCTCTCTCTCTCTCTCTACCTCTCTCTCTACCTCTCTCTCTCTCTTTCTACCTCTCTCTCTCTCTTTCTACCTCTCTCTCTCTCTTTCTACCTCTCTACCTCTCTCTCTCTACCTCTCAGTCTACCTCTCTCTCTACCTCTCTCTCTACCTCTCTCTCTACCTCTCTCTCTACCTCTCTCTCTACCTCTCTCTCTACCTCTCTCTCTACCTCTCTCTCTACCTCTCTCTCTACCTCTCTCTCTACCTCTCTCTCTACCTCTCTCTCTACCTCTCTCTCTACCTCTCTTCTTCTTTCAGAGGCTTGAAGTCTTTGTGGGCGTGTGTGTGCATACCTGTGGGCGGCGGCAAAGACCGGGCGGTTTGTGTGGGCGTTTTGTTAGTTAAGTAAATAAAGAGTATACTGAGTTTGACGTAGAGTCTAGTTCTATGCATTAAGGGCGGTTTTGGCTTGCTCGTGTACCAAGGAGAGGTCGGGAAGGCCTGGGAAAGCGAGGAGAGGGGAGGAGAGAAAAAGAGAGAGAGAGAGTACACACAGAGACAGAGATAGAGATAAAGAGAGGATACAGAGAGAGAGAGAAAGAGGATACAAAGACAGAGACAGAGATAAAGAGAGGACAGAGAGAGAGAGAGAAAGAGGACAGAGAGAGAGAGACAGAGAGAGGACACACAGAGACAGAGATAGAAAGAGGACAGAGAGAGAGAGAGAGAGAGAGAGAGAGAGAGAGAGAGAGAGAGAGAGAGAGAGAGAGAGAGAGAGAGAGAGAGAGAGAGAGAGAGAGAGAGAGAGAGAGAGAGAGAGAGAGAGAACACAGACAAACAGAAAAAGATAACACAGACAGAGACAGAGAGAGGACATAGAGACAGAGAGAGGTGACAGAAAGAGAGAGCACAGATAGAAACAGATACAATAAGAGCGGACAGGAAGACAGAGATAGAAAGAGAGACGGCACACTGACAGAGAGAGAAACAGAGAATGAGGTAGACAGAAAGACAGAAACGAAGAGAGAGACAGCACACAGACAGAGACGGAGGCAAATAGAAAAATAGAGAAAAAATAGAAAGAAGAATAAAAAATATAAAGGAAGGGAGGGAGAAAGAGAGAGAGAGAGAGAGAGAGAGAGAGAGAGAGAGAGAAAGAGAGAGAGACAGAGACAGAGAGGGAGACAGACAGACAGAGACGGGGGGGTTATGAAATGACATTACAATAGCTGTTAATCTTAATCAGATAAAAACCCTGAATTTAGATCGGATAATAATACATTTCATCTAAATCACAGCAACAAAAAATGAAAATTACTTGAACCCAAAAAACAGACGTATAGAATATCAAATAAATGAATAAAATAATCGATATCATAACAGAAAAAAATCTTAAAGCATTTTTCAGAAAAGGTTATTTAAAAGTATGTTCGTATCCCTCATAAAATCCCAAGATACAATATCTAAAATATAGATAAAATAAGATTATTTAGGTTATTTAAAAGTATGTTCGTATTCCTTATAAAATCTCTAGATACAATATCTTAAAAGTTAAAGAAAAAAAAATTAAATGGGTATTTAAAACTATGTTCGTAACCCTTATAAAATCCCCGGATGCGATTTTACTAAATTTTTGGAAATGGGGAAAAAATGGAGGTATTATTTCCCTCCTCTCTCTACTGCTTTCTTTTATTCTTTATTTTCCTTTCTTACTTTCCCTCTCTCTCTCTCCTTCTTTCTTATATCTATCTCTTTCCTCCTCTCTCTCATTTTTTCTATTATCCATTTCCTATCCATCTCTTCTCCTCCTCTCTCTCCTCTTTTCTATCATCTATTTTCTATCTCTTTCCCTCCTCTCTCTCATTTTTTTCTATTATCCATTTCCTATCCATCTCTTCTCCTCCCCTCTCTCCTCTTTTCTATCACTTATTCTCTATCCATCTCTTCTCCTCCTCTCTCTCCTCTCTTCTATCATTCACTCTCTATCTCTTTCCCTCCTCTCTCTCCTTATTTTCTATCCATCTCTTTCCCTCCTCTCATTCCTCTCTTCTATCATTCACTCTCTATCTCTTTCCCTCCTCTCTCTCTCCTTATTTTCTCCCACCATTCCTTCCATTTCTAAATTCGGGAAAAGTACCCACGACAGCGCCACCAGACCAGCGCCAATTCCCTGTAAATAAGCCGGTGTTTTACTGCCTGTTTCCTATGCATTATGGAGCGACGTGGTGGTCTGTCTCTATATATAACTGCAACAGCTGTTTCTCCCGTGTAATGATACCTCTGTTTGTACGGTATGACTTTTTTTGTATGAATGATGGTAATGAGGGTGATGATGGTGTTGATGTTGATGATGATGATTATGATGTTGATTTTGATGATGATTATGGTGTTGATTTTGATGATGGTGATGATGGTGTTGATGTTGATGATGATGATTATGATGTTGATTTTGATGATGATGATTATGATAATGATAATAATGATGATGATGATGATGATGATAATAACAATGATTATGATAGTGATAATAAAACTAATGATAATAATAGTGATGATGATGTTGATGATAATAACAATGATATCGATAATGATCATAATACTAATGATAAAAACAATGGTGATGATGATGTTGATGATAATAACAATAATCATGATAATTGTAATACTACCATTACTAATAATAAGGTAATAACAATAACAACAATGATATTAATAATAATGATAATAATAGTAATAATGAAAATGATAATGATAATAAGATCCTTTCTAGCACTATTCTTTTCATATAAGAATGAAAAAAAATCTTCCAACATTATGTTTCTACTCGAATTTTTGACATTTTATCACTTCTATCCCCTGGAATATAAAGGTTTTAAAAAAGTGAAAAGAGAGGGAAAAAAGAGAAAAAAAAGTGAAAAGAGAGGGAAAAAGAGAGAAAAAAAGTGAAAAGAGAGGGAAAAAATCGAAAAAAGAGAGAAAAAAGTGAAAAGCGAGGGGAAAATACAGAAAAATAAAAAAAAAGCGAAAAGTACAAAATATCGAAAAAAGAAAAAAAAAAGACGAAAAATACACATCACCGCCAAAGATATATTGCTTTTCGAAATGCAACATTTCGGGGGTGGGTGGGGGGGGGGGGTGTCTTTCGCTCGCACTGGCAAAAAACATGTAATTCTCAATGCGATTTTTTTTTTTTTTTTTTTTTTTTTGAGTGGGGGAGGGAGGAGGGAGACGGGGGGGTTAGGGAAGGGAGGTGGGGTGGGGGGAGAGACCTGAGATTTCTCTTCTTGTAGACGAGGAATAAAGACAACTTACTTTTCTTCTTCTTCTTCTTCTTCTTCATTTTTTTCTTATCATTCTTTTTCTCCACCTTTTACTCACTTCTTTTCCTCTCCCTCCCTTCCTCATCTTCGCCATCCTTCCTCTCCCTCTTCCTTCCCCTTTATACAACGAATTTACTCAAGCATTTACCCTTTCTATCTCCCTCCCTCCCTTCCTCCTTCCTTCCTTCTCTGCTTCCCTTCTTCCCTGCTTCCTTTCTTCCCTCCTTCCTCTCTCCCTCCTACCCACCTCCCCCCCATTCTCCCCATATCCTCCCCCCATTCTCCCTCCCTCCCACCTTCCCCCCATTCTCCCCCTCACCCCTCCCTCCTTCCCTAACCCTCCCCCCCTACCCTCCCTCCCTCCCCTCCCCTACCCTCCCTCCCTCCCATCCCCCATCCCTCCCCCCCCTCTTCCCCTCCTTCCCTCCCACCCACCTCCCTACCTTCCTCTCACAAGATCCCCACAAGATCCTCACAAACCCACCAAGATTACCTCCTCCTCCTCCTCCTCCTTCCCCGCCAGCAGATCCTCGAGGCGACGTCATCCTCTTGTCATCCGGCCCTTGATCCGCGGCCATTAGCGGGACCTCGTGGCGTCGGCGGCGAGATCTCATTACGAACCGCGGCGAGATCTCGACGGCGCGGGGAGTGCTACGGCGGTGCACTTGGCTCTTGGATTTAGGGGGAGTGGGAGTGGGAGGGGGTGGGGGGAGTGGGTGTTGGGGGTGTTGGGGGGGAGTGGGAGGGGAGTGGGTGTTGGAGGGGAGTTGAGGGGGAGTGGGGGTGGGTGTTTGGGGGGGATTGTTGGGGGGGGGGAGGGAGTGTTGGGGGGAGGAGTGGGAGGGAGTGTTGGGGGGGGAGTGGGAGGGGGTGTTGAGGAGGGAGGAGTGGGAGGGGGTGTTGAGGAGGGAGGAGTGGGAGGGGGGGTCGAGGAGAGTAGGAGTGGGGGAGTTATTTGAGTGGAGTGAAAGTGGATGTTGAGGGAGAGTGGGAGTTATTGCTTCTGGTGGGGTTGTTAGGGGGATTGGTAGGAGTGTTATTGTGGTCTTTGTGATTGTTATGGTTGTTATTGGCTGTCTTGCGGGATATTCGTGGTCAGTGTTCTCGTATGTGTTGGGAAAGGTGTGTATTTCTCTAAATGGTGTGATTTTCTTTAAATGGTGTGTTTTTTGTAACTGTTCCTGCGTTTGTTGTGATTGTTTATTTGTTGTGGTTATTGTGATTGTGATTGTTGTTGTGCCTGTTGCTTCAAAAGAACGCTGACGTATTTATTCCGAGTCATGTTCTGTGTTCGAGGATTTGCATTGTGCGAATAGAGGCTGATGTTATCCCTTTTGTGTGTGTGTGTCTGTGAGTGTGTGTGTGTGTGTGTGTGTGTGTGTGTGTGTGTGTGTGTGTGTGTGTGTGTGTGTGTGTGTGTGTGTGTGTGTGTGTGTTTGTGGAGGAGGACACGTGTAATGCAGATCGTATTGAAGTGAAAATTCTCATCCTCGTGAATCTGAGGTTTCGAAATGCTTCAGTTGTTTCTACTGTGTTTCGAAACTTTGCTTGTGGATCAGCGTGATTCTGAAGCTTCGAAACACTTCAAATTTGTTTCTACTGATTTTTATTTTTCCTCTTCATTCTTCCTGTCTTTATTTCTTTTTTTCTTTCATTCTCTCTTTCATTATTTATTCTCCATTCAAACGCTTCGAACCTCAACATTTCGAACCGATATTTCGAAACGTTTCATTCCCAAAGAACGAAGCAAACGAACCATTCGAACCACATTCACGCTAACAAATCCAAAACACGTATTTCCTTCGAAGATATGCATTCGAAACCGATCAAATACAACCTCACATTGCGAAAATATCCACTCTCATTCATACCTTTCCTACAAAACGAACAATTACCTACACACCGCATCCTACACACCTCCGTAGAACACAAACAACCAAAAACACTCGGAAAACGAAGGAATTATAAACTTGGGAGAATTTACCTTCGGCTTCCATTCGGTTTCTCTTCTCGTTAACGAATGCGTCCAAAATGGCGTCTTTTGTTCTGCTCTGTTTACCTGCTTTTCTGCTGTTATCTTCTGCTGTTATCCGTACAAGCGGAAACCTTATTTCCGGCTTGGCTTCTGGTGACTTCCTTTTCGTTTCGCGTTTGTTATATATTCATTTTTTATTGTTAACGTTATTCGTTATTGGTATTATCAATTATCCACTACTGTTATTATATTGATTGTTATTGCTAGTATTTTTAATATTATTACTATCCTCATTATCATCACCATTACTATTATCATCACCACTGTTGTTGTTATTGTTGTTAGTGTTTTTGTTGTTGCTATTGTTGTTATTGTTGCTGTTATTGTTGCTAATGTTATTGATGTTAGTGTTGTTATTGTTATAATAGTTATTTGTTGTTATCTGCCTTTTCTAACCCTTTCATCCCGTGACGGTCGCCGCGATGTGATTGGCGAATGCGGTGTGGCGGAAAATGTATCAGTTTATAACTTGTGACACTGAACACAGCATTACCACTGAGTGACTCCACAAAAGCGTGAATATTTAGCATATCAATCAACCGTTGTTTTAGTATTATTTTAGTTGATTAATTAATGTAATAAATGATTTAGGACGACAGATTGCGCCATCTAAAAAAAAAAATCCTATATTTATACTTACATAACGTGCATAAATACATATACACACAGATGCATAGACGCACACACAGGCACATACACATGTATATTATCTCTTTCTTTCTCTTTCTCTCACTTTATAAATAGATAGATATTATAGATGTAGAGAAAGATATATACATATGTATATATATGTATGAAAAAAATAATCACAAAAAAATCACACAAAAAAAATAATAATCACAAAGAAAAAAACAACAATAATGACAAAAATAATAAACTCAAACTGTTTTTCGAAAATCCAAACACTAATTATATGCTCCATCATCTACATGAAAAATTATGATAATTACGGTTCATTTTTCGTTTGTCATTTACTGCACATCGAAAAGTGAATGTGTCAGGTCGGTTAGAACGCAATGATGAAGCCATTTGGTAAATTTGCGCGCGGAACGGATAAAAATCTTTATTGTTTACGATTTTGAAGAATTTTAATGTTATTTTAAAAGTTGACGAGATTTGCTTTTATATTGTTTTATTTTTTTCTTTGGTGTGTTTTTACTAAGAATAAGATTGTATAATAATTGAATAAATAGTAGTTTTTAGTATTTTGAGAATGTTATTTATAATTCTAGACGTACGCTAATATTTTTTTTATCCATATTACTAATATTGTCATTATCTTTATCATTATTATTATTGTTGTTGTCATTATCATCATCATAATCATCTTCGTCATTATCAATATTGTCATTATTGTTGATATCAATATTATCTTTATTATTGTTATTAGTATTATCATTATTATTGTTATCAATATTATCATTATTATTGTTATCATTATCATTATCATTATTGTTATTATCATTATTATTATCATTAACATCATCATTGTTAGTAACAGCAGTAGTAGTATGAGGTGGAGAAGAAAAAAAAGGAGGAGGAGGAAGAAGAAGAAGAAGAAGAAGGAGAAGGAGAAGGAGAAGGAGAAGGAGAAGGAGAAGGAGAAGGAGAAGGAGAAGGAGAAGGAGAAGGAGAAGGAGAAGGAGAAGGAGAAGGAGAAGGAGAAGGAGAAGGAGAAGGAGAAGGAGAAGGAGAAGGAGAAGGAGAAGGAGAAGGAGAAGGAGAAGGAGAAGGAGAAGGAGAAGGAGAAGGAGAAGAAGAAGGAGAAGAAGAAGATGACAAAAAAGAAGGAGAAAAGAAAAAAAGAAGAATAAGAGTAGGAGTAGGGAGAAGAGGAGGAAGAGTAAAAGAAGGAGGGGGTGGAGCCTATTCCCCTGTTCCTAATCATCAAAATCATTGTGACTTATATAAAAAAAAGCGATGCCATTATAGCTTTAATACTATATATATATATATATATATATATATATATATATATATATATATATATATATATATATCAACAACTTTCCCAGCTTAAACTATAAGTCTCTGTTGTTATTGTTGTTGTTTGCAAGGGTAAAAAAAAGGTAAAATAAATAAATAAATAAAAATAATGAATAATAAAACATATTGTATCTATCGGTTTCAATTAAATAATAATCTTGATCAGTGTTCCTACTTTTGATTTTTTTTTTCTTTTTTTCTGACTTGGAAATTTATCATTTCTTGAAACTATATTGAAAAAGTTGCTAGACTTGTATGCTTATTCTTGACGTTAAGGAAAATATTATTCCACTCAGTTCTTCAGGAATAAAATCATCATCTAAGTTTGAATAAAGTTTCCGAAAAAAAAAAAAAATACATTTGTTGTTTGTTAAGCATTTCAAGTAAGATGATTTGACAAAAGTCGTTCTTCATTTTTTTTTTTTTTTTTTTTTACTTTTTTTCATTTCCGATTTTTTGTGATGGAAATATTTATCTTTTAACTCTGTTTAAAAGTTACAAATAAGATAAACTCTTTAGTGATTAGTCACTGTCTGTTAGTCGCTGTTAGCCATTGTTAGTCACTAATAACAATCGCTAGTGGCTGTTAATCAGTGATATTAATCGTTAGTGATTGTTAGTCGCTAATAATAATCGCTAGTGGTTGTTAGTCACTGATAATAATCGTTAGTGATTGTTAGTCACTAATAATAATCGCTAGCGGTTGTCAATCACTGATAATAACCGTTAGTGATTGTCAGTCACTAATAATTATCGCTAGTCATTGTTGGTACTGTTGATAATCGTTAGTCGCTGTCTGTCAACCTCTGTTAGTACATGTCTTCTAATCACTCTTCGGCATTGACTGTCAGCTGCTGTTAGTCACTTTTCTGACAAATGCAGAAAAGTTATGAATGAGAATTAATATCTTCACAATACAAGAGATGTATTTCTAACCGGTTCCGAATACATTTATGACGAAACCGGTCAAATACATCTCTTGTATTGTGAAGATATTCAATCTTATTCATACTTTTTCTACATTAGTCGCTGTTCGTAGTTGTTAGTCACGGTGTGTTAATTGCTGTTAGTCACTGTCTGTTCTTTCATGTTTATAGAATGTTTGAATCAACAAATAAACAAAATCTAGTTTAATTTCTTTTTCTTGTGGAAAGTCCGTATCGACTAAAATAAATAAATAAATAGATAAATAGATAATAAAAGATAAAAATAAATAAAAAGAGGGAAATAAGTATTAAGGTAAGTCGTGTAAATACCAAGTAAAAGGAAGGGAATAAAATAGCAAGACAAAATAAACAAGAAAATGCTTGGAACGAAAGAAATATTAAGAAATATAAAAAAAAATACAATAAAAGACAAGCAAAACAATGGAAATCATAAAACAAAGATACAAAAATAGACACCTTGTGAAAAAATAAGAACAAAATACATGATAGAATAAAGTAAAAAAGGAAATAAGAAAAACAAAAAATATATAATACAACTTCGAAGACAGTAGTGCAGTGATACGGACAAGTCCAAACACCCGTGAAAATAATCGTTGCCAGATAAACACTTTAACTCTTCATGAAAAAGCTTTTCCTTCTCGTAAACGCCTTTGCCCGGTGACAATAACGGTCGAGAAGGCGGACAGAAATATAGGCCTTGTGTAACCAGAGCATAGATGCTATTATTGCCATTTCCGTTGGAGCTGTCCCTGGAGGAGAGGTGGCAGGTGCATTGTGGGTAATCAAGGTAGCAAATCTTGGCGTCTATTTTAAATGGGATTAAATTCTTTCTTCTCGGCTAGACATCTATCGCCGAAATTTAGGGTTGAAGTCTTTGTAAATCTATGATTATATTTCTTCTGTTTTCCTTTGTCTCTCTCTCTTCGTCTTTGTTCTCGTTTCTTATCGCTTCTTTTGTTTTCTCGTTCGTTGTTTATCTCTTTTTCTTTTTCTTTTGTATTTTTTTCTTTTCTTTGATTCTTTCTCTTACAAGATTGTGTTTCCTTTGACTTTTTTCTGTCAGTTATTGTGGTTTACATTTTAAGTTAAATATATACATATATTATATATATATATATATATATA